>NC_056727.1:478334010-478366510 GCF_019279795.1 Protopterus annectens
TCCTCCCTCTTTAATTTTGTTCGACATGCAAATACGAGAACCAAGACATTTTGAGAGCTAAACAATATATTGACATCTTAATAAACAAAACTGACTTCAAGTCCAAGTCACTGTGTATTTAGGATTCGGTCTGGAAATTCTACCTGATCTGGTAACATAGAAATTCTGACTGCGTTTACCAACAGAGACAGCATCTGGGGAATTTTCTCACAATTTTAACATCAGAGATTACATCAAAATTATTTGAAGAAAGTACACTGTTCTTTTGAATTTGAACAGGTGTAAAGTCACTTGGCAAATTAGAGTCGTTGGCACAGGCAATCTGCTTTGTCACTGGTTCACAGACAGGTAACACATGCCTTCAATTTCTTCTGAAATCCATTCCTTCAGATTGTATGATGTAAGATCTCTGTTCTTCACAAACATTCTTCACAATTCTCACTCGGTCATCTCCTTTAGATGTTTGTATTCTCACAACTTCTCCTTGTAGTTATGGTCTAAGAGGTTTACTGGTCTTATCGTAGTACAACTTTTGCGACTGGCATTTTCTCGAAAGTTGAGCCTTGACCACTCTGTTGTTCTTTGCATTTGGTACTAACTGGTACTAACAATAGTTTACTGATTTATAAAGTTGTTCTAGTCTGTCTGGACATTAATCTCTGAGCACATGAACCAAGCAAGTTGTCTCGAGGAATGTTTCTGAGACTGAATATGTTAAGGAAAACAGCAGTAACATCTCTCTTGGATTTCTCCAACAAACGTTTTGCACTCGGACTGCACCTTCAGCTAACCCATTGGACTGTGGATACTCAGGACTACTAGTAATATGAACAAAGTCCCAAGACTCAGCAAATTTCTTAAACTGCTGACACCATTGCCAGAAATGACTTTGTGCGGACTACCATGGACAGAAAAATGTCTCTTCAATTTTGTAATGACAGTGCTGGACGTCAAGTTGGGAAGTAGGTCAATTTCAAACCACTCTGAATAAGAGTCTACTAACACTAAACAATGTTGAACATTCCATTCAAAAATATCTGTAGCAACCGTCAACCATGCTAATTCAGGAATCTGGTGTAGATGAAGTGATTCTTTTTGTTAATGTGGTTTGGTGCTGTTTTAAATTAAGCAAGCTAGAGTTTCCGTCTATATCTTTGGACATAGAAGGCCAAAATACAATGCCTCTTGCTCTTCTTTTGGTTGAATCAGTACCTGGGTGACGACAATGCAAAATTTTAATATATTCCTGTTATAATGCTTTAGGAATTACCACTTTTGGACCTTTCATGACAATTCCAACTTCCATCATGAGCTCGTCTCTGTAAGGGAAATACTGCTGAATGTCAAGTGGTAAACTGGTTTGTCATGGTGGCCATCCTTGACTGATAACGTTTTGTCAGCTTCTGGAGAATTGGGTCGCAAACTGTGTGATTTCTTAGTTCATCAAGCTGTGATGACAATAAATTTCTGACTTCCATGACTTCAACATCTGCTGTTTCATTTTCATGCTGCTCTGTCGCTTGTCTGGGTGCACATGACAAAGAATCAGCAAGGTACAAGTGTTTGCTCTTTTTGTAAACAATATTGAAATTGTACTTTTGCAATTTTAACATCATGTATTGCAATCATGCTGAGGCTGTATGCATTGGCTTTTTCAAAATTGTCACTAGTGGTTGGTGATCGGTCTCTATTTGGATAGGTCTGCCATAAATATAATCATTGAACTTCAAACATGCAAACACTACTGCAAAAGTTCTTTTTCTATTTGTGCATAATGCATCTCTGTTTGAGTTAAAATTATTGATGCATAGGCTACTAGTATGCCTTCTTGAAGACATGCTGCACCAAGGCTGTAGCCCGAAGCATCACAAGAGTTACAGGTTTGTGAACATCATAATATCTCAGTGTGTGTGGACTGGCAATTTTCCATTTCAGAATATCAAATGCTCTTTGTTGTTGTTCCAACCAGGACCAGTATACATTTTTGCATCTCAACTCACATAGCGAGGCAGAAAGCTCATTCAAGTCTGGAATTAACTTTCCTAAATAGTTTACCATACCTAGAAAATGTTGTAAAGATGTCACATTCTCTGCAACTGGCATTTAAAGAATTGCTGCTTACTTAGACAGATCTGGTTGTAAGCCAGAAGTGGTAAACAAATGACCCACATAAGTAACTTCTTTCAGCTTGAATTTACATTTCTGAGGATTCAGTTTAAGATTTACTTCACATGCACAGTCTAGAAGTTTCCTGAGATTTCTATCATGTTTGTCTTCACCATTGCCTCCAACAATAATGTTTTCTACTATAATAGCACATAGAAAACCAGAAAAAATGTGTTCCATCACACGTTGAAAGACTTCACTGACAGAATTGATTCTAAATGGTATTCTCAAAAATCTGTACCTACCAAATGGTGTACTGAAGGTAGTTAACAATGAAGATGTGTCATCCAGCGAAATTTGCCAAAAAGAGCTCTTTTTGCACCTAAGACTGAGAAAACAGTGGAATTTGGCATGAGAGTGGCTACCACTTCTATTGTATATATCGGATGATGAGGATGCTTAAGTGCTTTGTTTAAGTCTTGTGGATCAACACATATTCGAATATCATCTGATCTTTTCTTATGAGTTAAGACATGGAGGATACCCATTCATTCACTTCTTCTACTGGAGTAAGGACACCTAAATGCACCATTTTGTCTAGTTCTGCTTTTACTTTACTCTGCATTGCTACTGGAATCTTCCGTGCTGGTCTGACAACTGGACTTGCTGCATGTTTTAACTTCATGAAATATGTCATTGGAAGTTTACCAAGCTCGTCTTTGAACATATTAGCATATTTACTAAAAATATTCAGTGTAAAACTATCATTGTTACTCATACTTATATGGTGAACCTCTTTATTAAATGAAATCAGTCCCATTCTCAGATTGTCTTTGAGGCCTAACACTGACTGAACGTGTCTTCTGACTACTTAAAACTGCAAGTCATAGCTGTTTTCAGCAGAATGGCATGAAAGAACTACTGCACCATCAGTCTGAATCTCTTCACCACCATAAGCAACTAGTTCTGCTTTGCTGAATCAAGTTTCTCACCAGCTTTTACTCTAGCAAACGTGTGCGGACATAACGTTGCACTTAGATCCAGTGTCTACTTTAAGCTCTGCAGGTTTCTCATTAATTTGTACAGTACAAAATATTTCACTCTTTGCTGACAACTGATACTTTACTGTATTAACTGTTTCATCAATCATAGAGACACCATCAACATAAAAAGTTTCCTCACAGCTGTTGGAGTTTGCTACAGTCTCTATCTGATTTACTTGCTTCTTTGGATACTCTCTTTTAACATAAGTTTGCAGCACTTTAGACTTGTAAAGCCTTTTGAAATGATTCCACTTTTCACATTCGTGACATTGTGACCAAAAGCTAAACACTTTTCCCATTTAGGTTCATGACTATCTCCACAATTGCAACAGTTAGCAATGAGGTTGGGAGTGGCACCCTTTGGATTATATTTCTTTTTCATCTTATCTTTCTGCTGCTGTACACCAGCAACATTCACACTAACAGATACTGCAAACATGCTTTTCTCATTTGTAAGCATATTTGTATGCTTTTCTGTCATCTCATATATTTGACAAATCTCTATGCCTTTGCTCAATGTTAATTCACTATCTGGAAGCAAAATCTTTCTCACTGCATCATTATTAACACCACATACAAGATAGTCTTTTATCAACTCATCTCTTAGATCACCAAATCTGCAAGTTTTTGCTTTATTTCTTAAGTCAGTAATATATGCTGCAATAGTTTTACCAGACTTTAGATTTCTTATGTAAAATTTGTGCTTTTCCTTTGTAATATTTGTTTGAAGGTTACACATTTCTCTAAATTTACATTTTATGCACTCAGGGTCTTTCCACATTTCAAAAAAAGCAACCAGCCAGTAAATCCACATTTCAGCCTGAATCAAAGGATGATGGTTCTCCCCCTCCCCTGCATACACAGCAGGTACATACACAAATAAACATTTTCGCTCAATGGCTTCTGCGCCAGCTAAATTGAGAAGTATAAATGCTCTTGTACATGCTTCTTTATCAGAAAATGTAGCCTAAATGAAAATATCATATTCTTGCTCAAACACTTGCCAGTTCTCAACAATATTATCATCAAACTCCAGCAGTTCAGGTCTGGGAAATCCTTCTGCCATACAACAAATTCCTTTTAAGTATAAGCATAGACCTGGTACTTGTAATTTTGTTCAAATGCAAACAACCTCCCTGAAAATGCTTTATTTTAACACTGGAAATATCTCAAACACTCTAGATACTTTGGACACTTGGGACACTTTATAAAATCTTAGTTACAGCGAAAAAATAGTACAGCGTGAAAAAGTTCGGACATTATAGCCAAGTACCTTCAAATGACCACTGATCTGTTTGCGAGTTTACTCCTGTAAATTACTCCACTTCTAACTGCGTGCCTTATGGTTTGCGAGCTGCTTCAACTTTGGATCCCAATTTGACACCATGCAACATGTCTTGTGTATTCAAATGAGACACTGAGCCACAGGATGGGTTCAAGTAATTTATTGTACATAAACACATCAGGAGCTGTAACTGAACTATATACTTCAAACTTTGTATGTTTACTTACTGAGTTATTACTTCTAACACACTCACATGTGCACCTCCATTCAAGCATGCACTCACTCTGAATGACTATACAAAATGGCACTGATCTTGCACATGCTCAGTAACTTATACACATGTGCTCAGTGACTACAGTGGCTGACTAGGTACAAGATACACACTGATTTACAGAGCATACACATACATACATGGATGCATGCTTACATGCAAGCACGCACACGTGTGTGCACGTGCACATGCACAAGCGTGTGCACACACACACACACACACACACACACACACACACACACACACACACACACACACACACACACACACACACACACAGACTCACACACATCACAAACAGATGCTCTGCAAAGGCAAATGCTTCTTCTGAGGGTGGTTTAACCTCCTGAATAATCAGTCTTTACTACAAAAACGATCCCTAAACTGTCATACTGAGCAGCATGATTAAGAAAGTTATTTATTAGGGCTGAAGATTTCTCCATGTCCTGTGAATAGCAATGTTAGTAGCACAAAATTAACACAGCTGTCAGTGACTGATCAGTGCACAGTGTGCAGTTTTTTTTTACTATGCAGCTTGATGTTGACTGTGTCCCTTGATTTCAGTTTAGGCTGCAAATATCCTAACTCCCTTCTGTCATAAAGCTTCTTATGTTTTTTTTTTTTTTTTGCTACCTTCTCCAGCTCTGTAATCATTTTAGTCATATCAGCGAGTCATCAGATTACTGGAATGTGAAAGCATAATGATTCAAATCTGGTATGTTATCGACAACCAAAACGCACCATTACTTTTTGCTCTGTAAGCCCTACTCTTTAACTTGACACTGTCACAAATGAATGATTTTGTTCTCAGTACTTCTTGGCAGTCAAAAAAGCTCTTACTCCTGCCCTGTTTTTTTTTTAAAGATGACATACCCGGAATAATATGCTTAACCTATAACTGTCACTGAAAAACTCAAGAAAAAATAAGGTTTATTGTCAAAGAAAGTACTGACAGAATAAATATTACAGTAAATCATAGGACAACATGAAATATGCATTAGGCTGATCCGATTAAAATTTTTTTTTTTCCTGGCTTTGACTTCCAGTAATCTTCCAATAATTGGTACACTAGAAATAAGTATTCTGACCAGGCTGTTTCATCTCCACATCTTGTATCTTAATTTCTACTTTATCATGGATCTGCAGTGACAGAGTACAACTTTTATAAATCCCATTTCACTGAATGCACATGCACTGAAAAACAAAACAAAAATACTGAAAGAAGAAAGTCACCTACATTGTTTCTGCATTCATGTGTCCCTCTCCTCATTCCCTTACTTATATAGAATATGGCTGCAGATTAACTGAAATTTTCAGTAACTGCTGCTTTTGAACAGTACGGTGGTTCAAAGGTAAGATCTCTGTCTCACTGCTCCATTGTCTAAATTTCAAGCTGAGTTTGCTGTCACTGACTTATCTGGAGTTTCCATGTTCTCCCAGTGTCCCAGTGAGGTTTCTCGCAGGCTTTCTTCTCCCTTCTAAGAATATGTTTGTTAACTGTAAACACTAAACTGCCGGTGTATATTTGTATTTACCATTAGTTTCAATGCACATCTCATGGCAGAAAAGGGTCTATGGACCAGTCCATATACATAGTTTACAAATGATAAAAAAATAAATGAGGTTTCTTCATTGGGTAGCTAATCGTACTCCATAATATTTTATTTATTTATTTATTTTATTTTATTTTACATTTGTTGACCGGGCTAGTCTAACTAGATATATGTCCATTTTCAGTAGAGGCCCGGGGAGATAAGCTCCGAGGAAACAAACAAAATCACATATACAAAAATTAATGTATACAATGAACATTGCAGGTGCTGTACAGAGAATAATCAAAGAGGTCATTCGTTCATAACATAGTGCAAAATATACAGATACAATTAGTACAATTCAAAATGTAATTGCCATACATCATAAAGAAAAAGATGGCAGCTGAATTATACAATATATTAGTATACAAGTAGTCATAAAGAAAAAGTAGGAGCTGAAATTATACAATATATTAGTAAAAGTTGTCTCCTTAATGAGATTCTGAAGATGTAATTAATAGTATAGAAGGACAAGGTAAGTTGTTATTAAGAAAAGGAACTTGATTACTGAGAAGAGGAGGGTAGGTTGAACCAAGTAAGAAGAGCTAGTTGATCAGTCAGATTTAGTACAAGGGCACAACCAGTGTGTTCTGAGGAAAAGTTTCAATTTGGTTTTAAAGAGTGATATAGAGGGAAGAGAGGAACATTCATTAGGAAGAAGGTTCCAGGATTTTCCAACAGTATTAGAGAAAAGAGAGTCCTCAGTCCTGTTGTTTGATTTACAAATATTTACAAGAAGTTTATGTGATGATCGTAAGATCTTTAGATTGTTGTAGGGGGTAATGAGGGTAGATAGTATAGGGGTATTGGTAGGTTGGTAAAGGGTTTTATGGGTAATGGTCAGTTGGTGGAATTTAAGCTGATTTTGTAATTCAAGCCATCCTAGCTGCTTTAGATTAAAACAGTGGTGGGTTCTGAAAGGGTTACCTGTAGAAAATCTGGCAATGTTATTGTAGGAGTTTTCCATTTTATTAAGGTTGTTTTTAGAGAGATTAGTATATATGGATGAGGCATAGAGGAGAGTAGAAATTAGATGGGTGTAAGCAATAATTATTCTAGCTGCAAGAGAGAGGAAGGATTTGACCTGTAGAGAGAGCCCAGTTTTCTATTAACAGATTTTAGAGTATTGTTAATATGGATGTCAAAGTTAAGGTTGTTACCTATGGTGATACCTAGTAGTTTGGTAGTTGGATCTGGGGATATGAGAGTACCATTATTGGATGTTACTGTGAAGTCTATTAGGGGGGACTTACAAGTAGGAGTAAAAAGGAGGAGTTTAGTTTTTTGGGGGGTTCAGAAGGAGACAGCGCTGTGTAAACCATTGTTCAACGGTGTTAAACACATTTTGGGTAAGGGAGTGAAGTTCAGATATAGATGTGGCTGAACATATAAGTGTGGAATAATCTGCATATTGTATGCATGTAGCTTGGGGGATTGCTAAGTGAAGGTCGTTGATAAATATAGAAAACAGGAGAGGTCCTAATATGGACCCTTGAGGAACACCAATGTTAACGGGCAGATGGGTAGATAGAATGTTATGCCAAAGTACAGCCTGTTGTCTGTTATCTAAGTAGGACTGGAACCATTTTATACCTAGTGCATCTAGTGACAAGGATTTGAGGATATTTATAAGTATCTGGTGATTTACCATATCAAATGCCTTAGATCTATAAACAGTGCAGAGGAAAGCATATTGTGGTTACGGTTTTTGTTAATACAGTTAGTAAAGGAAAGGAGGGCAGTAGTAGTGCTGTGGGAAGGTCTGAAACAATGTTGACAGTTTGAAAGTAAGTTACTTTGGATTAAGTGGTCTAGCAATTGTCTGTGGATGCATTTTTCCAAGATCTTTGCTAAGGGAGAAAGTAGGGCTATGAGATGGTAATTGGAGAGCTCAGTAGAGTTCCCACCCTTGTGAAGGGGGATAATATGGGATACTTTCCAGATTTTAGGGATGTGTCCTTCACTGATGGTTCTATTGATGAGAATGGAAATGGGACAGGTGATGGATTTGGCTGCCTTTTGCAGATATTCAGCAGGTAGTTGGTCTGCTGAAGGAGTGCACGGTTTCAGTTTTTGGATAAGGGTAAGAATATATGTTGTTGGGACTGATTGGAAGAGAAATGAGGGGGATGGGTTAGAGTTAGAGTTGGATATAGTTAAGTTCTGAGTAGATAACTGACTGGCAAGAGTTTGAATGGCCTCAGTGAAAAAGGTATTAGAGGCAATAGCAGTCTGCTTGGGATTCTCCTGGTCTGTGCCTTGTGGGTTTGGTGTGATGGATTGACCTGGGTGCAATAATTGATTAATACTCACCCAGAACTTTTATGGTTTATTATGGGGAGTCTGCTGGAATTGTAGGTAGTAGTTTATTTTGTCAGACAGTATAGTTTTTTTTAGTTTCATTTCTCAGCTGTCTGAAGTTTTGCTGGTCTACTGGGTTTTTAGTTAAACGAGATTTATTCCAGTATTTATTTCTGAGATGGATTTTTTGCCTGGTTTCTTTTGAAAGCCATGGGGCAGATTTAGTTCTCATTCTAATAAAGCGGGTTGGTGCATGGTGGTCTAGTATGGCTAGGAAGTTAGAATTAAAGTAATTAACAGCTTCCTCCAGTGTGAGGTATTTTAAGGGAGACCAGTTACATGCTCTTAGTTCTCTCTGGAAGAAATTGGGGTTGAAGTTTTTTTTGGTTCTAATTGTCCTAGATATGGTTGGATTAGGTAGATTGGATTTAAGCATGATGATGTAGGTTAGTGAGTGGTCACTTACATCATCAGGGAGGGTTCCAGCTTCATATGTCTGGGGATGATTATTTAGGAGAATCCAATCTAAGGTACTTTATTTCTTATTAGGCTTGTTTATCCTGGTAGGGGAGGTAATGGTTTGAGAAAAAACAAAAAGGTTAATATGGCTGGTAGGGTGGCTACTGCTACAACACTTCCAATCAATGTTAAAATCACCTAGGATTATGGTTTCTTGGGGTATATTTTGGGATAACCAACAAAGGATATTTTCTATGGTGGCAATGTTATTACCAAGAGGAAGATAGATACAGATAATATAGATGGATTTGAATGTGTTAAGTTGAAGCTTGGTAATTTCAGCGTTGGAGTCTTGAGGTGGTTTATAGTTGTAGGTAGTAATCTGTAACCCAGATTTAAATAGGATAGCTACACCACCACCCTTTTTGGTTGCACGGTCAAGTCGCAAAATATTATAACCAGGTGGGATGACTTCATTGTCTTTAGTTACAGGTTTTAACCAAGTTTCTGTTAAACAAAGAATGTCAAAGGAGTAGACTTCCAAGAGAGCATGGAGTTGTGCAACTTTGTTATTAATGCTATGTATGTTGAGGTGGACTAAGGAGTTTAATAAAATGAGAAGATCTCAGGCCTCAGCTATAGCTCCTCTGTCTAGAGAGAAGCTAGTTGAGAAAGGCGGGGCACCCTGTAAGGATACCCACTGTGGGCCTCTCATGTGATGTACACCACATAAAATCCACTGGGAGGTAGTCCTCTGGTAGAACCAAGACAAACTATATGGACTAAATCATTCGGCTTACCTGGAACACCTGGGAATACAACAGGATGAGCTGGATATGGTTGATGGGAATAAGGAAATCTTGTATTTTATATTCATCTAGTTAATACCATGACCTTTATCAGGGCAAATGGCTTAGAAAATTGTCGGATGTTACTTTAGTCTCATTTACTAAAATACACTATCCAGGAACACACCCTTATTAAAAAGTTTCCTATAAAGAAAGTGATACACATGCCTTTATTAAGCTGCTTTCTGCATCCCTCACTTATCTTTTTATTGAAACTTCTTAAGTCTATGTCCCATAGAACATATAAGTGACACTGTTTCATTTTTCCTACTAGTAGGTTTCCATTTTTTCACAGCTGTGAGCACATCATGTCTGCATTTGTACATTCAGGCAGGGATTGTGTCATGAGCAACATTAAGAAGGAAAAGGGAAATGGGAAATTATTGAAGACGAAAGCAGAATGAAATGATCATTTTAATTTTAGGGCTTTAGATTAAGAGTCTGTACAATTATTGCTCAGAGTATGCTGTGTCCACTTTTAAGAGAGAAAATAATCAAATAAAGATGTATATATATAGTTGCTGTTGGATAACAGTAAAAGTGTAAAGTGGGCTATCTGAATCATCAGTTTTCTCTGGTGGGGATGCAAAGCTGTGTAACATTATTTTAAAAGTGATGCACCACTGTCTCCTACTCTTCAGAAAAGAGCTTTGCTGCCCAAACAAGTTTCACATTTATTTTTTTATCTAAGGATAATGTTGATTATGCCAAGTCTTCCATTTGTACAAGGAGCTTATGTTTCAGTCTTCTGTGTTGTCTTATTTATTTGAGCTTATCTGGCTAAGTTGTATTTAGTGCATGCCCCCACATTGGTCATCTGACCAACAGCACTGTGAAATGAGGTGATGGATGGAGTAATACAGTTTTGGTTAAGTACACTGCTCACATTATCTAGTAAATGGACACAGACATGGGAAGACTAGGCAGATTAAGTGGGCCAAATAGTTATCTTCTGTAACAATGTGAGGTATCACCATCTGTGCCTGAGAGAATAGGGCAGTGCATGTGTAACATATGAGCTTCGTAAATAATTTTATGTCATTTGACTGTCACAATGACTTGTACAGATGCTTGTGTTAAAAATGTATCAGTAGAGTTATTATAACTGATTGGATGCTTATGTTTGGGCAGTGAGTTTTGGAGGGGAAGAGCAGAAGCTTTTGAAATTGTTCTGTAGCTTTCAGATACTGTAACAGATCTTAGCAAAGCCCTGAGTGTGTATTGTACCAGAGTCAGGTGATCAAATGTGATGTCATTCTATAACCAGCACTGAGAGGATGGAACTCTCACAGCAGTTTTTTTTGTTTTCTTTGGAACGTTATATAAAGATATATGTCAGTTGAGTTCAGTTAGAAGTTAGAAACTCATCTCATTGCCTTGTGGAAGTAAGCATCTCAGCATCAAAACTTGCCTTGCTGTATTAATTAAGTTAGCTAAGAAACAGTTATTTTAGGCAGTCAGAAAATACAGTGAGATTAAAGTATTTTTTTTGTATCTGTCTGCCCAGCTGTGTTATTTTTATTTCTCCTGTGATTGAAACTCCAGTGTTTACTGTACTTAGATATTTAGTATTCTCATTTTTCTCTATTTTATTATTTATTATTAACTATTCTTATACCTTTCATTGTGGCTGGCCTTTTAGAGAATACTTATAATATCTTGAGAGTGCTTATGCTTATTTTAGTGACATTTTAGCCACTCTGAAAAGCCTTGCTGCTTTGGTTACACTCTGCCATTTATATTAGTATTGAGGTTACTCAGTATAATTGGATACCCTTGTAAGATCCTGAGAGTGGGTTACTGGTAGCAGCATGGTTACTTTATAGTCTGGGCAGAAATGGTACAGCTAGTAAATCTGTACCAGCCTTTCCTGGGAGTGTGTATGTGTGCAAAAATCAAATACCCAGGTGTGGGTGTGTCAGCTGCTTAGAACTGGGACACAGTGCTCCAGAATGAGTCTTGTTTGGTATCTGGAGAGACAGAGAGTCCAGTCTCAGGTCTGGAGTGTGTTTCCTGTGTGCTCTTGGGGGAAACTGTGCTTGATGCAGAGAGCTGCATCTGAAAATACTGTGTAAATTCATTTCTATTTTAGTGACCATCTCTCACCAGTGTCAGTGGTGAGAATTAAGGCTCCTTGATTACTGGCCTGGGGTAGAGAGGCCATCACATCTTCCATCAGAACCTATGTTTCTGTGTGCCAATGTTACAGCTGCTGAGCATGATTTTCTTATTACAAAACTGAGATGGATTTGGTTTTAAGCCCCACTGATCTATAGGTTTTAATTAGAACATGAATACTCATTCATCTACCTTCTTAACTGAATAAACTACTTGAAACTTCAGCAAGATGTTTTTATTCCTCACATAGGGAGGGTATTAGAGAGAGAGTCTCCTAGATCTACTAGCTAAAGTGATTTTATCTGGATTACAACTTTGTACTCTGCTTCTTGTTAGTCCTGTTACCCTCTAGATCACAGGTGGAATACCAGACCTTTGTTTTCTCCCTGAACAGAGGAGATCAGGATAAGCCTCACCATTCCTTCCCTCCCCTATCCCAACTCCAACAGATGACCTAGCCAAAGATCAACCTTGGGTCACCTGGTCATAGTCAGGACTTTATCCCTTTATGCCAATGGAGTTAAAGGTGTTAGATATCATTTAAGTGCCATGTTTCATGCATCTTTTCAATGTTACATGGAAGATGGGGAGGTGAATCTGGAATGGAAAACTGAAATTGTGTTTCCCCTTTTCATAAGGGGGGATGGTGTAATATTATTACAAAGAGAGGGCTCTGCTCACACTCTCTGGGAAAGCCTACACCAGGCTGCAGAACAAGAAAGTGACTAATAGCTGAGGCAGTGACTTAGGAGGAGCACTACAGCCTCTGTCCTGGCCATGGAACATGGGAATCAACCTTTTGTCCTTGTATGGATATCACAAGGATCACAGGAGTTCACCAGTACTGTCCACATGTGTCCTGCAACTAGAAAATGTATATGATCGTGAATATCATGTGAAAGGTTTTACAACAGTATAGGGTTCTGGAGC
Organism: Protopterus annectens; assembly: GCF_019279795.1. Classification (NCBI taxonomy): domain Eukaryota; kingdom Metazoa; phylum Chordata; order Ceratodontiformes; family Protopteridae; genus Protopterus; species Protopterus annectens. The sequence goes on from NC_056727.1 coordinate 478,346,964, forward strand.
TGCTGTTGATAATATTCAGTCCTTATAGTCCTAGAGACAGAATTCTGTCCACATTCTCTGCATTAAGTCAGTTATGTTCAAGGTGGTTGTACACTTCTAAATGTGTATCTTGTCTCCCCTCATCTTTGCAGTTGTCATGGGTAGGATATCAAGGCACAGCCATGTTTGAGAGATTATCCAATTGTGAGATATGTGGGCTGCATATATGCTGTTTGCAAATACTGTTCTTCTTTTGGCTTAAAGTGAATGCAATCTCTGGCATGCAATGCAACAATTTACACTTAGTGTGAAATGGCTTCAGTGAAAATTATCACCTTAAAATCAGAAGTCATAGTTCTTGCTTGGAAAATTGCATATTGCTCTCTGAATGTGAGACAGGTGAGAGGGAAGCAACTATGCCAAGAGGATGAGTTTAGTATTCTGGAGTCTTCTCCATCAGTGAGGACAGAGGGTATGAGGAACTTGGCCCTCAGACTGGTGCTGTAGTGGTACTACAGGCATTGTGCCAGATTATGCTAGTGAAGTGAGAACTAAGTTATTGAACAAATCAATGTCCCTACCCTCACCTACGGTCATATATCTTGAGCAGTGACCAAAGGGATGAGATCTCAGACACAGGTAGCAAACTTAAGATTAACTAGGTTGCTGGATTTACTATCATGACATGCTAAAGACCTCAACAACATGGCAGGATCTTGTACTATAGCCACTGATTCTGTTTGTTTAGGAGGTTGAGATGGTTTGAACAGTTAGTTGGGATGAAGCTTAGGTACCTCCCATGGGAGCATCAGGTAAAGCTCACTGAGGGAAGCTTCTATCATAGGCCCACAACACTACAGAGTCATTATAGCATTGAGCTTGCCTGTGAATGCTTAGTGATCCTACAGGATGAGCTGAGGACAGTTGATGTGGATAGAGAAGTCTGATCTACCCTGTTTAGCTTGCTATCACTGTAACCCTCATTGGAGGACATAGTTTAGAAAACATATGGGTGGTAGAACTAAACATTTTTAACATGGTCTTGAAGGTATGGAGGCTTGTAATAATATGAGTAGCCACAACCTATCATATTATTCTTCTAAAAGTTAAAAACTTGTATCAAAGTTTTGCCATTGCACTGACTACAGATTGTCTGAAAATACTGTTTATTGATTACAGTAACCATAAGAGAATATCACCCAGTCAAAAAAAAAAAAAAAAAAGGATAACACCCATTTATTATTTGCTATTTTAAAGCATGTAACTGATTCTCTGTCTCTTTCTGTCTAAATGATTCTCTCTCTCTCTCAAGCTAGCGTGTTATTGTTCTTTGCATTTGTTCTCCAAGGAAACTATTTGACAATAATGGTACACTTGATGGGGACTGTTTTATGGATAGTGAGTTTTACATAAACTATTTTAATGAACTAACAGTTGAAGTGACATGAGTTTTCCACTATCATGTCTCTGGATTTAAGTAACTTAAACAACAATAAACATGGAATTTTTGGTTCAATTGTCAACAAACAGAAAGTAGAAAAGATAAGAAGACCGAGTATCTCTCTCTCTCTCTCTGTCCTCTGTCTGTAGTGCGATTTTTGTCTTCCTACATTAGGTAAGTTTCTAGGTTTTCATGAAAAGACTTAGTAGTTTAGTTAGATACACCTAGAAATTCTTGCCCTACAATATGCTATCTAGTAATAATACCCTACACATATTCTGGTGTTCCTATCTTTTAACCTAATACAAGTTCTTAGTATTATCACTGCCACTTAGTAAAACTGAAACATAGCTTTGTGGAATGTAATAATGCAGAGCGTCTATTTAATTTCTGTTTTTTTTTTCTTTATATACAAACTTTTCTATGTGTATGTGATATTTAACATCTGCTGTAAGTTAGCTGTGGAGCTTTTCTTTCCGTGCCTCCACTGAAATGGGCCTGTCATGGTCTAGTCAGGCTTTCCCATTAAACAGATGCGAATAAAAAAAAAATAACAAGTAAATGAGAAGGAAAATGGTTTTGCACTTGTGCAAAAAATAAGTTTTTTCACAAAATGATGTATACAAAAGTGATGAATTTGTGGCATCTGTACAAAAATAGCTTACACAAAGTCACAATTAGGTAAAAAATAGACTGCAGGCTGTAATATATGCACTAACAAAAACTTGAAAGAAAGTAAAAGCCATTAAAAACATTGTTTCTAGTCAGCACTTGTAAGCAGTAGTAAAAAGGAGACTGTGGATATTGTGATCTACAGACACAAAGACTGAATCAGCCTAGTTCAGTACAGTTTCCATAATCACAGTTGACCAAAAAATAATGTTGTATAAAAATGTTTATCACAACTGTGACAATACTAAAATAACTCCTTAATGTGTGCATGGGTGGTGGCTTTGTGGGAAGAGGCCCCCACCCAACTAACAATGTGTGGGTGCTATTTTATACTCTGCATATCTTCTCTATGATTTTTCAGTTATTAATTGCAAAGCTATGATATGATGTCTAGAAGGCATGCCTGCAAATAAAAATATATAAACAACCCTCAAATTATAAGGCAATTAGTAGCTGTTCCAGCATCTACAAGTAGTTCTGTGAACACTGTCTCGCAGTTGCCAACTATGCTGTTTATGGGTAAACACTAGCAATCAGTCTTCAGACTATTACATGCCTAGTCAATAACTGGGCAGTAACCAAGAGTAAGAATCAAACCCTGTACCTTGAACCTATGAAGCAAATACCTTAGCCATTATGACAACCCCCAATTCCCAATCCCCAGCCATTGTATTATTACATAGCAGCTTATTTGTGGTGTCACCTTCAGGAAATTATGCTTCTGTTAAGGATTTCTCTATTATACATAAAGAAGCAGGCTAGCTGTGTGTGAAGAACCATTTGATGCAATGGTTGTGGAGTTGCTCTTTACCTGTACATTTTCACTTGTACATTTTTGATATGTGTACAGTTTCTACAGTTTTATGTATTTACAGATTCTCATAATTGACATTTTTTCTCATTAAGGCCTAATAAAACATTTGAAATGATGCAATGCATTTTTCTACTGGTGTGAAGATGTTGCCCATTTTTAAGTACAAAAGATCTGAATTCATTTTATGGAGTGGATGCTGATTTGCAGTGTGTGAATTCTGCCCACAGCTATATTTTCCCATCCTCTTCAGCAGAGTAAAAACTGAAGCATCCCATTCTGCTGGTTCATTTGTTCTTCAACAACACTCCTGAGCTCTATCTTGTGTATCTATGCAGCAGCAGAGAACACAGTCTCTAGGCAGTTATAAAAGCATGAGTCTCCAGGCAGCTGTAAAAAGGCGAGTCTCCAGGTAGTTGTAAGACCATGGGACACGGCAGTAGGGTACAGTAAACTGTAGCAGCCTCACCCTTCATCAGTTGGTCATTTTCCTTAGAAACAACGTTATCTTTTTATGAGACATTTCTTAAGATGCAGTGAATTTCCTCCTCTATCATTCACGTCTTCCATCTTACCAAGTACTGGTTTTAAGGATTGCATTTCATTTCCTTTTTATGTAATACGTTACCCTATCTATTGAGCGACTACCTTCAAAATCCTTCACATAAATGTTAATCATGTGCACAGGAACATGAATTTCATAGTATCCTTACTGTATTGCTATGCCTTATACAATATACCTTATCGCCTACTTGTAGTTGCTGTCCTTATTATACTAATTTTTTTTTTCTGGATTTTTGCATTGTAAATTTCTTGCTAAAGTCTGTTGCAGCTGAAAACCTACATGTTTTGATTATGCTTTGAAAACTGTTCTTTGACCCAGCCTCTGTAAATATAATGCGTGTTCGTACTGAGGCTGAGCCTTAAATTTGTCCTTAGTGAATCAGCAGTCGTCTCAGTTTGACAATAAGTGCAATGGCCCTTAAATGTAAGTTAAATTATCCTGTTATTGAAGAAGATTGTGCACTTTAAATATGCTGTTTAACAGTTATTGCTGATACATTGCAAGTGTTTTTGGGCTGCATCCAGACCCAGCCAGAAAATGCACATTTACTGTTGACTTCTGAACTGCATTTTGTCTGAAAATTTCAGCAATCTGTGCATTAAATACTGTGATCTTGTTCTTGGTTTGAATTGTCAGTGCCCTAGGCTCTTGCCATGGCCATTTTTATTTGATTTTTTACATTTTCAATTTGGCTTCTAGCCTTAACCTGTTGTTTCTGCACTGTGGCTGGCCCCCATATACTGATTCTACAGTAAGAAGTCTTTGGTCTGCCCCCCAGTGACAGTAGAGAGGAGCCAGGTCACTTCTGAACTGGGATACACTGTCTGAAACCTCCATGTGCGTGCTTTCTATTGGCCAGAGGGCCAATCTGTTTGTTTCACCTTTGTTCTGCCTGTATAAAGTTGTAGCATTTGCCCCAAACTGCTTAATCAACCAGCAGCAGTGTGCAGTGCCCCCAAGCTGCTTCATCAACCAGTAGCAGTGTGCAGTGTCTCCAAGCTGCTTCATCAACCAGCAGCAGTGTGCAGTGCCCCCAAGGTGCTTCATCAACCAGCAGCAGTGTGCAGTGCCCCCAAGCTGCTTCATCAACCAGGAGCAGTGTGTAGTGCCTCCAAGCTGCTTCATCAACCAGCAGCAGTGTGCAGTGCCTCCAAGCTGCTTCATCAACCAGCAGCAGTGTGCAGTGCCCCCAAGCTGCTTCATCAACCAGCAGCAGTGTGCAGTGCCCCCAAGCTGCTTCATCAACCAGCAGCAGTGTGCAGTCCCTCCAAGCTGCTTCATCAACCAGCAGCAGTGTGCAGTGCCTCCAAGCTGCTTCATCAACCAGCAGCAGTGTGCAGTGCCCCCAAGCTGCTTCATCAACCAGCAGCAGTGTGCAGTGCCTCCAAGCTGCTTCATCAACCAGTAGCAGTGTGCAGTCCCTCCAAGCTGCTTCATCAACCAGCAGCAGTATGCAGTGCCCGATGTGGAAAATTTTCCTATACAACTACCTTTCTAATTTCCTAAATCTCTAGCTGCACACTGGGAAGCTAGCTTGCACACTGCATAGCCAGTTTGTGCACTGAGTGGCTAGTTTGCATGCTAAAAAACACCCGCCCCTTGCACTTGACCCTAGGCAGTTTTAGGCAGACTTCTTAGTAATCTACATTCCTACAGCAGCCATACTAGTCAACTGTGAACCTACCTTGTACTATCCCCCTACAGAATTAGCAATAAGAATCCAAATCTATGGGCATGCACTTCCCTGCTATGTCTGCAGCCAGCCTGGTGGACATGGGCATACTTTGGCAATGCAGCAATTATTCACATACACTGACAACCACCTAATCCTCAAGCATATGAATCAGGTATTCAACAGATGTGGTTATACAATGTGACTGGAGGCAGGGCACTCACCTACAAGCATCTACACTACCAACCAGGTTGTCATCACACATATGACACCCACATAACATAGTACAGATCAGTCACACAGACTCACATCGACTCAATATTCTGAGGCTCTTAAATGTAATCTTTCTAAGCCACAAAGACCTCCCAGATGCTGCACATACAAAAAAGCCCTCAGCAACCTCCAGTGCATTTCACAAAAACAACACCTAAGAAGACCACATACTGCCACAACCCATGGTGTCTCAACCTCTAAGCTCATAAGCCATAGAATTAGACAACCCAATATTCTGATCATAGGAGACTCCATAGTGAGACACACAGATGTACCACTCACCAGGCTAAGCAAAAAAAAATCATGGTCAGCTATCTATCTATCAAGGGTCAGGATCTAACATATCACTCATGCACTTGGGTCACTTAACCCCAAGTACAACTCAGTTGTAGTCTTCATGTGGATTGACAATCTGAGACATACCTGAATGGACTACATGAAGAGAGATTTGACTGAGCTCTCAGACTGTGTGCCCCAGGCTGGTATGAACCTAGCTCTGAGCAGTACATTATCATCACTGAGGGTGATGCCATAATCTGGTATGAACCTAGCACTGAACAGTACATTATCATCACTGAGGATGATACCATATTCTGAACAGAAAATAATTCACTTCAACAACTGTCTTAAAGTATAGTGTCATTCAAAGGTGTACAATATTTGTCAGTCAGTCGACAGACCATGCTGCTTTGCCAGGGATGGTCTGCACTTGTCTCCCCTGGGATTTAAAATATTGGCTAAAACCTTTTCCATACTGCCTTTTTTAGTTACTGCCAACTAGATTAACCTTATGACATAGCTGTACCAAACCAGGAAAAGGTGTTACTGATCAACTCCAGGAGTCTGAACAAGAAAATCCATGTCCTGCAGGCTCTCATCACCTTGGAGAATGTAGACATCTGTGCAATCACTAAGACATGGTTTAAAGCCTTGGAGAGCATCCCAGCAGTGCAGGGCTACAATAACTTCCACACATTTAGACCAACTACTGCACAGGAAGGGACAAAAGTTGGGGGTGTCTCTATATACATTAAAAATGAACACATCTGAAGGTTGGTCCATCTGCATGACAGACTTGAACTTCTTCACATCCAAGTCACCATAAATAAGATCCCATAACATATTCTTGCAAGCTATACATTCCTCTCAATGATCCAGGAAAACCACAACACATATAAGATGCTTGGCACACTCTCCATACAAACCAACATCATATTCATTGGCGACTTCAGCTACCCAGTACAAGCTGGGAATCATACACAACCTTCACATCCAGGCCCAGAGATTCCTGGACTTAGTTAATGCCAGCTCCCTGGACCAGCTAGTTCATACACCCACTAGTAGCTCAAACTTTCCTGACCTGGTTCTACCTAACATAATAGAATCCTGCACCCCCTCAGTGTAATGTCTCCCTTGTCAGGTCGGGCCATAAAGCTTTCTTCTTTGAGGTAAATTTAAAACTAGAGACATCTAGAGCTATTTATTTATCTGTTTATTTATTGTTTGACATCTGTTTACTGTGAAGGTCTGACTGGGTCAGAAAGAACCCATTTTCAGCAGAGGCCTGGGGAGAAAAGCTCCAGTTACATAAAGATGTGTGCAATCTTTATACAGGAAACTGATTTTTTTTTTTTTGTTGTATCATACCCTAGAACCTAGATACCCTTGAACTTTTAAGAATTACTCTAAAGCGGACTTTCGATTACTAAGTGACACCCTAAATAAATTGCAAGGCCTCCCCCAAGCCTGAGAATCTATGTAGAAACATTCAGAGAATCCCTGTATACCCATATCAACAGCTGTATAGAAGCTGCTTTTTCTACCTGAAATAAGTGCATGAATGGTGCAAAAAACAGGCTGTCCTGGTGGAATTACAGCATTAATAAGCTATACAACAAAAGCAAGAAACTCAAGACAAAATCTAGAGGGGCAATACTCAGCAAGATAAAGGTTCCCTTGTCAGCCTAAACAAGCAACTCAGAGGATTAAAAACGTCCACAAAAGCCTAATTTGAGGTATAAATAGCCACTTAAGTCAAGGATAACCACAAGGCTTTCTTCAGCTATGTCTAAAACCCCAAAGGCAGTACACAGCAGTGTAGTGAATTAATTGTAAATGGTGCTGCCTATGTGGAACCAAAAGTTGTAGCTAATCTCATGGATGACAACGTTTGCTCAAACTTTACCCTCTTTCCCACTGCGTCCACTCCCAGATATTCCTCAGGATACTCCAACATCCATCTCACCCCCAATCATCACTAAAGAGCAGGTCCCCAAGGTGGTCTCCAAGGACACGAAGACTGCGTCAGTGCATACCTCCGAACTGTCTAGATTTTTGCAGAATGTCCAGATTTTTACCTCATATTTTTAGTTTGTTCCTCATAAAATTTGTGGTTTTCTGGCAAAGCACTGAGGATTGAAGTCCTTAAAAAAATACATATATTTGAGTTTCAAACTGCATATCCTTCAGAAAATGCATGCTAATACAAATCATGTTATGCTGCGGTGGTGGTGCTGCGGTAGCATTGTCGCCTCACAGTAAGATGCTGTCTGGTTTGATTCTCAGCTAGAGCGTCTTCTGCGTGGAGACATGCGTAAATGGGCATACCTTCGTTGAAGGTTGTGCATCAGGGCTGGTAACTCAGCACGTAAAAATTGACTACCAATCATTAGCGGACCGGAGTTCCGCTGTGGCGACCCCTAACCGGGAAAAGCCGAAAGACACAACAACAAATCATGTTATGCTAACAACTTTCCAAGTTTATAACAACAATGTTTAAAATCTGTCCCAATTTTTGGGCATTTGTCCATCCATTTATTTTATGTTGTGTCCAATTTGCTGTGCAAGAGATTGAGAGGTATGTTTTAATGGGCCCTAATAATATCCCAGGGTGCCTCCTTAATAGCATAAAACATGAACTATCAGTCTAACTAGAATCTTTATTCAGCTATAGCCTCCAAACAGGCTTCTTACCTAATGAAGGGAGGACTGCAGTTATACTGCTGCACAAGGGTAGTCTACCCATGGACCCAGGAAACTACAGAAGCATTATCCTAATGAGCCTGCTGTGCAAGGCTGTGGAGAGGATAAGCACAGAGTTCATAAGTGATGACATAGGTAACTTATAAACACTGGACCACAGTCAGCATGACATAGGTAACTTATAAACACTGGACCACAGTCAGCTTGAATTTGTCATGTGTGGGTCTTGCCTACTGAACCTGGTGGGCTTCTTTGAAAAAGTTACCAAAGTGATGGACCAAGGCATTTCATGCAATACTCCACTCAGGCATTGTTAACAGCTCACTAAATTAGGTATTAACCCATATTCCATCCACTGGATAGCATCTGGCTCACTGACAGGACCCAAGATGTTAGAATAGAGGAATCTACCTCTGAAAAATAGCTGGTTACTAGCGGGGTCCTCTCTGGATTCACTGCTGGGGCCACTGCTGCTTTGCATCAACTTTTCTGAAGTCAAGGCTAACATCAAGGGCCTTGAGCTGATCATGTCTGCAGATAATTTCTAACTTGGAGCAGTCATCAATTCCCTCCAAGATACTACTATCTTCCATGCGGGCTTGACACAAATTAATAACTGGTGCCAGGGTCATGGCCTAAGACTCAATGTAAAGAAGTACATCATAGTATCTTTTGGCAATATGACCACCCCTGCAAACTACCACATTAATAATACACCCCTGAGAACAGAACCTGTAGTCCGAGACTTTGGAACACATGCAGACAGAGATTTGGCACTTGACCAACATGTTTCTACTGTGCTGAGATAATTGTTCCATGTTGGAAAACTTGTAAGTAAAGGTATGATGTTTAGGTCCAAACAAGTCATGGTCCTATTGTACTCTGCCTTCATAAGATCTATTATTGAGTACAATGCCCCCTTCAGAATGTACCTCACCAGGTATATGCAGCAACTGGAGAGTTCATAGAGATTTCTCACAAAAAGAAAGAGTAAAACATAGGTCCTATGCAGAGCACCTCAAATCATTGTCCCTGTATTCAGTTTCCTACAAACTGTTGCATAGTAACCTATGCCTAACCTACAGAGCTTCCTCAGATCCAGCACTAATGTACTTGTTACACATTTGGAAAACAAATAGCACTGAAACACCTAAGCTATAGACCTAAACTTAACTAGCAACATAAACAGGATGTGTGGAGGGACAGTTATGTGTCTCAGAGGCTCCCCTTTCTCTGGAGTAGGCCTCCCATCCATGTGAAGCAGAGTTCTTCTCTGCATTTATTCAGTCAGAACCTGAATCTGTGGATGGGGTACTACAAATGCACCCTTGGTTTGCCACATACGTCTCTATTAGATGAAGCTTGTAACTGTCTACCTACCCAAGAATATGCACTCTCCACAAAATATTTAGGAACCATTACCTATCAAATTTTATTCTGGGAACTTGGCTAGGCTTAAATTGGCCTAGTATTCTGTTATGATACTATGGTAATGTGGCTAATATTCATTTAGCAAACTGATAAAGTTCTTACTGCATTTTTTGGCAGTAACTGTTAAAGGAAAGCATTTTCTTTCATATTTTTCTAAACATTTGGGTTACCATGTTATTAAAAAAAACACAGTGACCTAACCATTATTTGTAACCATTATTGGTGATATTTAAATCACTATATGTGTACAACACCAGGTTCCAGATCTGTCACATCTCTCCCTTTGCCAGGCATTGTTTTTCTGCTGCCCTACTTTATAATACACATTTTTCTTGGCTCATGGTCTCTCTGACTGGCAAGCTTTCTCTTCTGTGGATGTTACCTTCTGCATACTCAACATACTGGGCTCCTAAGAACTCTGAGTACTGAGTTGTTTACCAAGCAAGATTTAAAACTATTGTCTTCAACAGTGTATACACGCACACATATATGTATGTACATATATATATATATATATATATATATATATATATATATATAAGAAACCAAGTAAGCCCAGGAAGTAAGTCGCAAGAAGCCAAATAACCCTAAAGAAGCGTAGGTGTTGAATATGCGATGAACCACTACCACGAATCGACTGTCCAAAGCTCTGGATAAATGTAATAAATATAATAAATCCACCATTCGGTTCTGAAAGTCTTTATTTCGTGAGCGCTTTCACGGCCGCAATAACAGCCGCTTCTTCAGACGTAAAAACAGACAAACAGTAAGGCGCTCAAAGGACGCCAAATTATTACATTTATCCAGAGCTTTGGACAGTCGATTCGTGGTAGTGGTTCATCGCATATTCAACACCTACGCTTCTTTAGGGTTATTTGGCTTCTTGCGATATATATATATATATATATATATATATATATATATACACACACACACCCTTGAATTTCTCTGTACTTTGCTGTGAATTGTACAGAATAGTACCAATTTCCATTTAATGTACATTGTTGCTTTGTCATAACTATTTCAAATTTTGTAAGAAATAAAATATGAATTCAAAATGTATTGAAGGAAATTCATCTCCATGAATTTCCTTTTTGAGTGCTAAACACAGCAATTATCCACAGGTGGTACGGCATGAGTTTTATTTCAAGAATGATTTCATGACTGCCCCCCCATACTTTTTCTATCACCCCCACCTCACCATGCTGTTGCAACACTATGAAGTCTCACATTCGGTCATTCAGTGCTGCTTCAGGAAAAAAATGATGTGGATACCAAAAGAGGGAAACACTACATTGGTGTAATTAGCTTCTTGCAAGGAATCTTTTATGTGCTACCTCAAATGCCCTGCACTAGCTAGACAGTACAAAGGAAACCAAAAGAAACCAGTTAGGCTTTTACATACAAAGCCTTTCCTTCCCTAGCTACAAGTCTCCTGAGATTAGGAACTTATGATGCTGAAACAAGCTACAAACCGTATTCACTGTTAAAACAGTCCCTTGAGTCCCATACTTCTGTGAACTCTTTATTTGGCTCAGCCCTAGACTGCCCATAGCCTTGTCTAAAGGGAAGAATTCAGCTTACTGGGATGCAAATCAAAGATCTCATGTAAGTCTTTGCCTGATGCTCCTTTTTCTACTTAATCTAACTACCTAACATTAATGATTGTTTCAAATACTTTTGTCACCCACATATACCTCAGGTGCCTCAGGAGTTATCTGTTTTAATGGAGTCATTCACCATTGTTCAAATGTTCGCAATATTCATAGAACTGAATAAGTGTGAAACATTATAGATTTAACTGTTCATATTCCCAATAGCAACCCATCTGATCCAGATAAGAATGGAGGCTGCAAACACTAAATATCAGTGGTAATTAATGTATGTACACATAAACAGATGTTGTAATTATAAACATCAGCAGATTGTGAGAAATGTATAGCTTTAAAAAGAGCTGCATAGATCTGGAAGGTTACTGTATGCTGTACACCAGCCTGCCTTAAACAAGAACTACTATTTATAGCAGATGCCAGTTTGGACTATCATTGGGAATTCTTGCTTAAAGTTACTTTAACTCACCCTCACACAAAGAAAAGAAGAACAAAAACTCCTGCTGCTCTGGGGGTGTCACCAACCCTCCCTTTGTGAGGACCTCTCAGCTACTATGGAATGTACCTTTGCCTTGGCATGGTGGAGCTTATGCTTATGAGACTGTTATCCTGTGTGACTGCGGTCCACTCATGGTAGTTATGTCATGGAATATTGTCGGCCCTATCTGGTTCTGTAAAGACTGGCCAACACCTCTGCCTTAGTAAAAGCACTGTCCACCTGTCCTAAGTACCTGAAGCAGAATATCACTTTCTGTAGTGTTGAAATTATATACCTTCTTCTATCTACCTTGCCTTTCAGACATGCAGATACTTACAAACACATGACATAGAGCTAAGGCCTGTATACTGCTGAGCCTGGTATTATGACAACTACAGACAAAGGGTAACAGGTTTATCATACTGTATTCAATGGGACATCATCATGGCATGCCATATAATAGCTGTAGGGACAAGTGTGTGTGTGTGTGTGTGTGTGTGTGTGTGTGTGTGTGTGTGTGTGTGTGTGTGTGTGTGTGTGTGTGTGTGTGTCTGTGGACAGAAGGTGGGCTTCCAAACGGTTGATTCAGATGCATTTCTCATAGGGCTCACCCAATTTACAATGGCCGACAGATATGTATAGGATATACTGGTTAAACATGCTGCTAACATGACATGAGGAACTTCATTGGGAAACATCAGTGGCACAGTTATACCTTATTACAGTGGGTTGCATAATGTTTGCTGACACAGGACTGCTGTATGTACCATTGTAGGATACCCTGTAAATTAAACAGGCTACACCTTCACCACATCAGTGACAGGAAAGTACAGGAAAAGCTTGCCTGATATTGTGGGCTGCCTTGTTGCTAGTGCAATCTTCAAACAGAAAGCATATGAAGCAAACATTGTCATATCACTAGCCTCTTCTAATTTACATTTCAGTACAAGAGTGCATATCATTAGAAGGGCAGATGAAAGAAACAGATTACCATACACTTTTAGAGTACTATAAATGTCCACTGAGCTGCTTAAAGGCCAAGTAACTGTTGCTATGACTCCTGATACTGCTGACTAAATACCCACTATAGCTTAAAACTCAACTAACTCAGCATACAAAACAGCACAAGTTTATATTTGTTTGTATGGCATACAGGTGTATTAGGTCTGGCTGTACAAATGATTATGCATTGCTTTATTTTGCTACCATGCATCTGTGACTTAAATAGCAGGTTGCTATCTATCATTGCTCCTGACTTCTTGTGACTATCAGCTCATCATGAAGACCTGCACAAGTATGCATATCATGGGACTGCAATGCCTGTGTGTTGTTGTACCTGTAATTCACAGGGCTGTCATTTTGTTCCTCAAAAAAGTAGCACCATTTTCGAGGGGATTAAGGAAACTGTGGTACCTTCTACTAGTGACCACCAGACAGTTATTGCATGGTGTGGGAAGGACAGCAAGATTATGCATTGCTACACTCAAGGCCATTACAGGGTAGCACCCCATGATGTTGCCTTCTTGCAAGTTGATGCCTGGTATGGCCTTGCTATGGAGCTGGTCTGAGCCACAGGCACCACTTGAATGGGCAAATAGTGCTATCAGTAATACGATGATCTGTGGTGCAGGAACCCTGATGATCTTCATGCATGAGAAGTGGAGCTTAGGCAACATCACCCTGAATAACGGAGGAAAAGGATAGAACTGTATTATTATTTTTTTATTATTATTATTATTATTATTATTATTATTATTATTCTGTTGTATGTGTTGCACTATTGCTATTTCAGGCAAGTATTTACAAGTTCATCTAAGGAAAGATATGTTTGCCACTGCAAAGATCTTTAATGTCAGATGGCGATAGTGTTGGCATTTCATGTAATATAACTACTGTCATATGGGTTTCTACAAGGCCATGTTCTTGGGGAGGGTTTAAGTGATATAAATTCATGATTATTTATCAAATGCTATCCGACAGACAAGATAGCAAAAAACTCACTGGTAGCCACCTTCGGCGAACAGAAACTAAAGCTTTTTTTTGCATGGTGGAGACCCCCACACTCCCTAAGTGACATACTGTATACCGACTCCATGGTCACATAACAGTGGAGAAATGGCAACTCCACAGATTTACTAAAAGTGGCTTTCAGCTATAAAGCCATTGTGCTGCTATCAGTCGGAGAAACGGCATTCACTGATGACATACGTTCTCATGCTGCATTATCTCAGAGACCATGCAAACTACCTGGTGTGTTCTCATGTGTAACTATGCTATTTTCTGCATATATATATATATATATATATATATATATATATATATATATATATATATATATATGGCAACATATGTGCAGGAGACACAAATTGGCATGCTGCCTGTCACTCATCTCAGGTGACATATACGGAACTGTGAATTGCACCTTTTTGTGTAGCATCTTTCCTCTTAGTTGTCACAGTTCTCTGATCTGCCTTTTCTATTTCAGTATGAGCAGAATGTGAGATTAATTGTGTTGATCACTGCAAATACCACTCAACCTCTTAGCACAAGAAATCTGGACAAACCAAAAATAATGAGGGGACAAAGGCCTAAAACAGGGAAATATATTGCTCTTATAAACTTAGAAAGTTGCTAGAATAACATGATTTGAGTTAGCGTGCATTTTTAGAAGTGTATTTATGGCATCTGAAACTCAAATGTATGTCATTATTTAGTGATTTCAATGTTCAGTGATCAGCAGTATGGTTTCATGCCAGGAAAGAGCACTACACATGCGATGTTTGCTCTGAGAGTGTTGATGGCGAAGTACAGAAAAGGTCAGAAGAAGTTGCATTTTGCCTTTGTGTATTTAGAGAAAGCATATGACAGGGTGCCTAGAGAGGAGTTGTGGTATTGTATGAGGAAGTTGGGAGTAACAGAGAAGTATGTAAGAGTGGTACAGGATATGTACGACGATAGTGTGACAGCGGTGAGGTCTGCGGTGGGAGTGACAGATGCTTTTAAGGTGGAGGTGGGATTACATCAAGGATCAGCTCTGAGCCCTTTTTTATTTGCAATGGTTATGACAGACGAGATCAGACAGGAGTCCCTGTGGACTATGATGTTTGCAGATGACATTGTGATCTGTAGTGAGAGTAGGGAACAGGTGGAGGAGACCCTGGAGAAGTGGAGACATGCTCTAGAGAGAAGAGGAATGAAGGTCAGCAGGACTAAGACAGAATATATGTGTGTGAATGAGAGGGAGGATAGAGGAATGGTGAGGATGCAGAGAGTAGAGGTGGCGAAGGTAGATGAGTTTAAATACTTAGGATCAACAGTTCAGAGTAATGGTGAGTGTGGATGAGAGGTGAAAAAGAGAGTACAGGCAGGATGGAGTGGGTGGAGAAGAGTGTCAGAAATGATTTGTGACAGACAAGTACCAGTAAGAGTAAAAGGGAAGGTCTACAAGAGGGTAGTGAGACCAGCTATGTTATATGGGTTGGAGACAGTGGCACTGACAAAAAGGCAGGAGTCAGAGCTTGACGTGGCAAGTTGAAGATGTTAAGATTTTCACTGGGTGTGACAAGGATGGACAGGATTAGGAATAAGTATATTAGAGGGTAAGCCCAGTTTGGAAGGTTTGGAGACAAAGCCAGAGAGGCAAGATTACGTTGGTTTGGACATGTGCTGAGGAGGGATGCAGAGTATATTGGGAAAAAGATGCTAAGGATGAAGCTGCCAGGTAACAGGAAAAGAGGAAGACCTAAGATAAGGTTTATGGATGTGGTGAGAGAGGACATGCAAGTGGTTGGTATGACAGACCAAGATGCAGAGGACAGGAAGAAATGGAAACTGTTGATCTGCTGTGGTGACCCCAAATTGGAGCAGCCGAAAGAAGAAGAAGAAGAATCTTCAGTTATTTGCCAGAAAATCACAAATTGTATGAGAAACAGACCAAAAACACAATGGAAAAATCTGGACATTCTGTGAAAATCTGGACAGGTGACATAAGCTAAAGCATTTTAAAATTTTTAGTCCTGTGTGAAGATGGATTCACTTATGGCAAACTTCCCATTCTGTTTGCTCACTGCAGGTCTGTGTGATAAATTTGCTTAACAGGCCCCTCTGCCATGTCCTGCCCCTGCTGGGAATGCAGTGAGGATGAAGGGAGCGATGAGTTGGAGAATGCCCCATATGAGGCAGATCCTGGCCCCTCAGTAACAGGTAGCCCAGCCACCGATATTGTCTGAGGAAGCTCACCCACAGCTAGAGAAGGTGGTGAAGGCTGTAGCAGAGACAGTAGTGAACAGGTATATGGCCCAGAGGTAGAGCCTCTTGGAGAGAATTACAGACTCACTCATCCAGCTAGTCCCTACCATTAGGCAACCATGGGAGGGTGCAGCCTATATCCCCCTTCATGGTGATGGATCTCTGTAATGTCCCTTTGGGTCAGGTAACAGATGGCATGCTGCTGCCCATACTCCACCCTATTTCAGTCCATGTGTGCTCCCTTCTTCTTGTTTTACATCCCATATCAAGTTCAATGTACAACCATCCTCATCCTCACTAGTTTACCCTCTGTTTGTTTCCATACATCCTTTGTCTCCCTATCCTAGTATGTGCTCTTCCACCTCTGAATGCCTCTGCTCTTCTCTGCATGCGTATCTGTTTCTCTGTCTGCTGACACACTATATCCTAACACCCTTTTCTACCCTACTTTCACCTTCAGCCCTTCCAGTCTTCTCCTCTCTTCATATAAAGAAAAAACAGGGCCCTGTTAAACAAAATCATTGTATAAACATATAAAACAAAGTTATCCTCCCCTCGACCTATACTGTCCTATATGTGTACCTTTTGTGTCTCCCTCTCTGTCCTCCCTCCTCTCTCTTAATCTGACAAATGCTCATTTGAATACCGTGGAAATATAGCTGTAAACACAATATAACTTTCACAATATAACTTTATAGCATTCTGTGGCACTTCGTGCCAGTCAAGAGATGAGATAGTGCACCCAACCTCTCTAATACTTGCACTGCATTATATTTCAGAAGTCTTGGCCTGTGTTTACATTTTCTCCTTTTGTGAAATTATGCAATGTGTTTTGTGACTGTTCTATAAGTAGTCTTGAAGTGCGGGTATGGGCTCATTTCACAGATAGCCTGTTTGCATAGTTTCACTGCATGGATGTCTACACTTGCATACATGTAGTTCTACTCATTTTCTTAAGCTGCAGTGCAAGTATCTGCATGTCCATTATTATAAATCCCAACCGCTACTCTGTTTTTCAAGAATGCCCAAAGTGTAGGTCCTCCAGTTCTTGTGTGCAGGCTCTACTCTGTCTCCACAATGCCACTGTCACTGATCATTTCAGCTTACAAACAGAACTACTACTGACATTTGCAAAAAAAAAGAAAAAGAAATTCTGAGCTTTTTTGTCTTTGAATTGTTATAAGACAAGTATGATAGGTAACCTGTGGTGAAACTAAGCTGATATCTTATTATTTAATTATGTTAAAGAGATGATTCCTGTGCCAAAGGTGTAGGGTTTGAATCTTTCTGCCTTCATTTGCTTACTTTGTGACCTTGAGTGAGTCACTTAAGCAGACAGTGCTTTGGGGCAATTGGGTATTTTGGCTAGACTCCTTAATGGTCTCTTGAACTGTATGTCTAGTAACAACCTATGAACATCCACACTAATCTACTTTCATTGAACAGCACAATTAGTTAAAACCTCACAAACAGTAAATAAGAATCAGTGGTGATAAAATTAACAATAACACATGACCACTTGTCATGCACTTGGCTTCTTCACTGTTGTCTATTTCAGAAGTTACCAATATCAGTTAAAACTAACAAGTTACTAATCTCAGTTAAAACTAACAAAGATAAGTGATGATAAACAGAATTGTTATACCTTGGCTACTGAAATATTGAAGAATAACAACAAATAAAAAGTTATTATTTTCTGACATCTCAGTACTTTTTCTGGCTACTGGTGGTATCTGGATTTTACATTTGAGAGCAGTCAGTTGGCCTGGGTTGAATGAGATGGCATCCACTGGATGTATTTTAAAATTGAAAGCAGAACGAAGACAAATTCAACAGTTATTGTTGTCAATTATTTGCTTTCTTTTTTCTAATTGAATTGGATATAATATTTTTTTTATGTATGTCACTATATGTATTTTAGCGTAATTGTGTATGTTTCTCTTTAAATGTTCAATGAGATGCTGTTGTCATCTGGCTTCATGGGTATTTAAAGTTCATTTGAGTTTATAGTTTTATCTGATGAAGTCTTGTCATTGTCTGAGACGAAAGTGTTAAGAATAAATTTTGGAGAACGAGTCCTTGCTGATGTGTGGCTTTTTCTGTTATTCAAGTGTTTGTGGACTTTTATGCAATGTTGTTGAATACATATTGCATACACTTAGTACAGACTTTATTGAATCTGGCCCACAGAAATAGTGGAAACACGAACAGAAATTATGGATAGAGAAGAAGCTGTACAAAAAGTGAGTATGCAGGAAGACGTTAATATAGGAAGAATGGAAGAAGAAGAATCAGATTTGAGTGATAATGATGTTAAATAGAATATAGTAAGGCAAAAAAGAAATCTGATTGACGAAAGAGTGTGATAGAGGAAAATTAAGTTTACAGAGGGATTCACAAAAGAAAAAAGAAAGTGAAAGGCTGAATACTTATTTTTTAAAGTAGAATTATGTGTAAAATCTTAGCAATAAATATGAATAGCTTTAAGAAGTCTAAGAGGAGAATAGGGATTTTGGAGTAGTATAAAAAGTTAGATATTGATGTTATTATATTAGAAGACATTCGATTTTTGTTTCAGATAGAAATATATCAAACCAAAGTATGGTGGGGAAAATGTTATATGGAAAATTGGGAAGGAGACCTCTTCAGGAATACTTATATTATTTAAAGATATAATTAAAATGTTGGCTGTTACTTTTGTTATAACAGGTAGAATTATTATTATTTATGAAAGATGGATGGAACAAGTTATTAGAATTAATGCAATATATGCATACATAAAAAAGAGAGGGGAAGAGATGTTTAGAGTTATAATTCAATATGTATCAGTTAATATGGAGAATATTGTAGCAGGGAATTTTAACTGTAACTTAAGACATTTGGAAAAAAGAAGGCATATGATGTTAAATTAGAATGGGACATTATAAAATATGAACAGTTAAAAATTTAGAATTTACAGACATGGCTGTATAGAAGAGGAGATACAAGATCAGAAATGGATTATTTTTTATTGTCAGAAAATTTAGAAATAATCGGACAAGGAGTGCTAGTGATAGGATTGTCAGACCATAGGGCAATTTGGATTGTGATAAAAGAAAATGCTGAGTATATAAAAATGGGAAAGGTTTAAAAAGAGTAAATTAGGTGAAATGGGATGTTACATGGAGAGAAGATTCCTGAGATTATTGCAAAATCATGTAGAGATGAGAGGGTTTTATAAAGATTGGTCAGAATGGCAATTAAATTTTAAACTGAAATACAAAAAGTGCTATATGACATGGCAGAAAGATAAAGAGAAAATATATATATGGGAAAAATAAAGTATAAGAATGTAAGTAACCATACAATTTGTTTAGAGAAGAATGATGAAAATTTCTTCATTAAG
>NC_056727.1:478371510-478469010 GCF_019279795.1 Protopterus annectens
GTGCCATCTTGAAAAAAAAGCTGTAAACTGCAAAGAAAAAGTCTGCGCTCATCACTAATCATCATTACGGTAGATTCAGGTGACAATGGCCTTGAAAATATAATCAGTCACAGAAGAACAGATGGTATTATAAAACTGTTGTAGTCACATGACTCGGTCTCAGTAGTCATAGATATAAAAGCAGGCTTATGAAACATATAGCAAAAAATTGTAAAAATGCATAAGTGATCTCTCAGATATGAATAACAACACTAAAGGATGTTACTCCAGGTACTACAGCAGGAAGATCTTGCAACCAGTTTAGATAATCTAACAAACTGAGTTTGAAAAAATAACTGTAAAGACACTAGATTCCTGAAACAAAACAGGATGCATTTTGCTGCGAAACTTGAATGCTTCCCTATGAAGTAAATACATAATTTTGCATTCTGAGCAATAAAAATTTGTAGAAGATTGTGTCTGAGTGGTTAGAATCTGCTTATTCTCCATATAATGGCAAAGTGCTTTATAATCATGGCTAACATAAACATGATTAATCGCAGTCACATAGTAATAGAAAAGTCATCACTGCCCATCACCACCCTTTTTAAGCACTCAAAATAATGACTTATGTACAGCTGGTTAAAGGAAGTGGTAATGCTGAGTTTCATAAAAATAATCAGGCAAATCTCTTTCTTTGCATTATAATTTGTGAAAACAAAATGTTTACTTGTGAGGCAACACTGTAGTTGAGGGACTGACAGTACACTACATGGTGCATATGGGGGGAGTCTGTGCATGTGTGGGGGACATTTAAGGAAAATCATTGCATTTCTAGTAGAATATTTTGCTCTTACATGACACTCAGAGTGTGTATGGCCTACCTTATCATCTCTCATTTCATTTTCCCATTCACTGTTGTTCAGTTACTTGCCTAGGATTTTAAGTGGGCCAGCAGAGTAAATGGATGAAAGAATTTTCCCTCGTTTTCTTTATAACTGCTCACTGATACCTAGCGAACTTAATTTAATCCTACTTCAACTCTTCACAAAACTGGCAGACAATGGGGAAGTAAGCTGCAACATTTGTCTGCTTCAATGCTGAAACGTATGAAAACAACTCACACTCGGGGAGGAATCTAGGGGAATCCACCCTGCATGGGTGGGAAGCACTTGAAATCAGATCACATAGAATTAAATACAGAATTGTGCATATAAATGTCCATGATGTATATGTGAGTGTATGTGGGTGGGTGTTAATTAGCTTTCCTTTTTTCAATACCATCTTTATTAAATAAAATGTTTACTAAAGCAACAAACAAGAAAAAAAACACTCAAGTTATGTCCATATTGCATATAGTGAGGAAAAAACTGCACATTATGTTCCAGTGCACATTTGAAGTCGAAAGACGGCTTACTGCCAACCAAGTGTTACTTACCCAAAGAAAACCAAACTTCTCCTATTCCTTCCTACAAGTCTCCAACATCACAAAGCTACCTTTTCTGTTTCTTCCCTCAACAACTCAGTCATCTTCACTGGACCCCACACTAAACTCCTAATTGTTCTTACTGATGACCAGCTAAAGTTCAATCTTCACATTCAGCAATGCATCAGAAAGCCACATCAAAAGTTGGGCCTGCTAAAGAGGCATAAAAAATTCCTCACAAATGCTTCAAGACTCTCCCTTGCACAAGCTTTCCTACTTCCCACACTACCCTATGCTGCCCTTATTCTCACTAATCTCCAAGCCAATCTTCTGTCCAAACTAGAACTCACTTATCATAAAATTGCAAGATTTGCCTCCAACCAACCTTATTGTACCCAGCACTGCATTGCTCTAAAAAGACTAAAATGGCTGGAATTCCATCACCAAATTCTACTACCTCAGCGACTCATGGCTCACTCTGTCTTACATGAACCCTACTCATGCACCTCTCTCTGTACTCTAATCCAGCCTTACACTCCAAACTGTGCTCTCAGTAGCTCTCAACAGCAGCTATTGCAAGTTCAATAGCCTAATAAAAATATTGGCAAACTCCTCTACAGTTACTCCATAGCAAAAATATTGGCAAACTCCTCTACAGTTACTCCATAGCAAACACCTGGAATAAACTACCCTTAAGTATCAGAGCTATCACTAACCCTAAGTTCTGTAAAACTAACCTGAAAGAAAGCCTCTACAAATCTTGGTCATGCCTATGTAATGACTCTACTTAACATAATTTCCATTCTTCTACAATTGCCTCCTCTACAAGCCAACTTAATTATATCTTCTCTCTTATACAGCTTTGCAGCCTATTTCTCCCACCTGTCTCTGCTGCTTCGTTATACTATGCTAACATTTTCTGTTGTACTCTCAGCTTCTCGGACTGTTTTCTGATCAGTGGCCCCTTTTTAACAGGTACATATTATATCCCTTTAAATCTTCCGCTTCCCCTATGGCATGCGCTAACCTGCGATCTCTTTTGCTATTTTTCTTTTCCTATTAATGTACAATACTGACTGTATTGTATTATGATGCATATATTGTACATTATTTTGTGTGTTGTTACTTGGTCTGAATAGTTTAGATACAACTTGCTCATTGTGATATCTTGCCTGTTATGTTACTTTTTTTCTTTTCGGTACTACTGGACTTTTTCTCCTCGGGTCTCCACTGAAAAAGGGCTATTTGCCCAGTTAGACTAAGCCAGTTAACGAATGTCAGATAATAAAATAACTAAAATAAATAAGTTATATAATGTAATTTCATAAATATATATCTATATATATCTATAGTATAGGTAGATAGATAGATATATTCTACCATTCATTATAAACATCGTACTTCACAAAAGTCTTCTGTGCCCTGACTGTTTATGCACATAGTATTAAATATTTCTTAATGAATCTTCTGATATATACTACCAAAATGTAAGCAAACATGCAGTTACAGCTGAAGAGCCCTGCATTAGCTAGGTATAAGCACCAGGGTACAGCTTAACATCACTAGGTTGTATGCCGAGCATCTACCCCAGGAAGAAGTGATGTTCTTGGAGGAAAAGCACCCAAAGGCTGAGCTTTTGTTCCATAAAAAATTCCTACCAGGGCATTCCCATATCATAAAAAAAAATGGTTTACACCGTCTGCTCCACAAGTCCAACATCTTTCATTTCCCTTTTCATTTGTTAGAGTTTAGCTATATTTGCACACTGACTTCCTACAGGGAGGCTTTCTTCTTTTTGAATATTGCAATTTTATAACACTGGTTAATTTTATGTATGAAGTAGGACTGTTTGAATCACACACTGCCTCTGAAACTTTAATGTAAATCCCAAGAAAATAGAAAAAATTAGCCTATTTTGAAGGCAGAAACAGCAAAATAATATAAATATTGCTTGTTTAGCCATCTGTAATATAATTTAATGTACCACTTGCATATGATGCCATTTTAAAACACAAATTTATACGAAATGTTAAAATACCAGAATGAAAATTAACTCCTTACTGTAGTAGGAGCAGCTTTATCTTACACAGGCAGAATGAAACACGGTTCTTTAAAAATTCAGTCCTTCTTTCATCTGAGTGTACTCTTCTAAAATGTATTTAACTAAACAACAGCATTACTTAGACATCATGTATTTTTTCTGACAATTATGGATTTCAGACAGAAGGATCGATATATAATTTTCATCCTGTTTAACCGCTGAAATCAGATATGGGAACATAACATGCCTTATGTTTTTTACTGTGTTGTCAAGTCACAATAAAAATCAAATGCTGTGATAAGATAATGTGTCATTTTTATCTGATATGTGATAATGCCACTATAATAGGTACACAGTATAATCGAATAAATAAACCCCTAAGAAGGCATACAAGCACAACATTTAATTGCAGGTAGGGATAGCATAGCTTTCCCGATCTGTAAATTTCAATGTATGTTCAAGGTGCTTTCAAACCAATCATTACCTAAATCCTCCTCCTCTCTCTCTCTCTCTCTCTCTCTCTCTCTCTCCATGTCTGTCTTATGTTTGTTTCATACTTTCTTGAATTTGGCTGCTTCTGAAACCACCACTTTCTTAGAAATTCTGTTAATACAAGTTCCTTTCCATCATTCCTGCCCTGTTAGTACACAGTCACAAAACCACATCCTTATCCATGCACAACTGTTTTTCTTTTGAGTTATATAGTTATGCAAAGGGATGTTGTCAAAATCAGTCTTGCTGAAGAAATTTAAGAAATCTTATAGGTTCTAGTGCCTGAATGATTTAAAATGACAATAGAGCTATGCCGTTTTTC
Source organism: Protopterus annectens (assembly GCF_019279795.1). NCBI lineage: Eukaryota > Metazoa > Chordata > Ceratodontiformes > Protopteridae > Protopterus > Protopterus annectens. The sequence continues at coordinate 478,375,771 of NC_056727.1, forward strand.
ACCCCGGAGTGAAGAACTTGGGTGTTATAAAGGTGGCTTTTGGAATAAATACCAGAATGTTCCTTACCTGAAGTTGTCCCAACTCCTGATTTGAATGGGGGTGGTATAGGACAGGTCATGACTCTCTGCATGGAGCATATATTGTTCAGCATATCTCTTATATCTGCCGACACTGAAAATAGGAACAAAGGCTCTTGAAAAGTCGGAGCATCCAGGTAAAAATCTGGACATCTAATTAACATACTCTTCCCACTTTCAGTAGGAATGTGGGATACTACTCAAAAATATATATTTGAAAACAGAGAGTGACAAGATCATGAAAAACGATAAGCACGTTTTCAAAGAGACTGTGTAAAGTCTCTAGATTTTAATGTACTGCATTGCAAAATTCTATCATACAAGGTCATTTATTTTTGCTTCAGGTAAAGGGAGATGTAAAATGCATATCCATTTTAATTACATTGTTGTTGCCACTAGTATGTGGATCATGTAGGGTGTTTTACTGTGTACTAGACATCTTCAAAAATCATATGTGATGAGGTGGGCGGGATAGACAATTGTGTGAAGGGGTAAATCAAGCCCGAAAATAAGGACATGCCACCAAAAATACTGACATTCAGTACAAGGGTAAACAAGGCCTGAAAAAAGTAATCTTCCAAAATAGGGATAGTTGCTATGTCTGGTGGGCAGGGTCTGATCCCCCTCCTCAAATAAAGTAGATTTTTACATATCTATATTGTGTGTAGAAGTGACAGTTGCCTGTTGCTAAGAAGGAAATTATTGAATTACATGCTGCTGTAATATTTTCAGCTCACAGGCATTTTAAGAGAAGGATAGAATTAGTTAATAATGTATAATATGTAGATAGTATGTTGAGAGAATGTAGGTTGAGTAAACTTACTACTAGGGTGGAAATAGTTCTGTGCATGTTTAATATGTTTTAGATGTAGGTTCAATTGCTACTGCTGCCCCAGTAAAGTATTTGAAGGTATCTCTGATTAGAGAGGTACACTTGGTCACTTTCCAGTCAAACAACTGTCATCTGGCAGACTATACAACACCTTAGATTTCACTCATTCCCTGAAAGGTACTTGAAAACTGGAAAATATTTTTATTACTTTTCTGCCTTTCCTTCCCTTAAGGGTATACATAATAAGCTCCATTTGTCTCTGTTAGAAAAATATGTATTAGTAATATGCATGCTTAGTGCATCGAGGTTTTAAAGGGTTAATACATTTATTCTGTTCACACTGCATAAATCTGCACAGCTATTAGAAACTTAACAAGAAGCATTCTATTTTCTGCTAATGTCAGCAAATAACAAGAAGTGTTTCATTTCTACTAGTGTCATGAGACTTAACAAAGAGTTATTGATTTTCTGCTTATGCCATGAGAAAGTACACAGCTGTTAGAAGCTTTGATAAGGAACACAATGGATGCTTGAAAGTATAAACCGTAGCCAGCATTACTTGTACCCAAGCTAGAAATGTACCTTGAATCTAGGAAAAATGTAACACTTATGTTAGAACTGCACAATTGAAGAACTGAAAGTTTGTGGTGGGCTAAAATAAGCAACAAGGCCAGGTTGTTTTTCCTCAAATGTTTTGTAAATCAGCAGTTATTCTCAACTAGTCAGCAATTAGTCTAGTAAAATTTTCTGTAGAACAATACAGAAAGCTGTGTCTAACTACGTCAGTAATAGAAGTAACATTTCTGTGTAACATGGAAAGAACTGTATAAAAATGCCATACTAATTATTAATGTCCAGACAAACCATTCTGCCAGCATGCTTTGTCTCCTTGCTGCAAGTTAATAAAGGGTGCCTTACTTGAACCTTACGTGAATTGGTCTTTGAAGTTTTTTCCTTTGACAAATTGGTCCTTTGGACCAGAACCCTCTCTTCACCTCGGATCAGACGGGCCTGGTGGTTGAAACCATATGGGGAAGAAACCAAATCGGTTCTTCTAATTTGAAAAGCCCTCCGACTGAGTTGTTGTTCAAAAGAGGCCAGCCACTTTCTGATCTGCGACTGAAGGACGGGTCTCTGCGAATCAGGTGATCAATCACATAGGCTCAGGTAAGGTGAATCTACTTTTTCCTGTTTTCTGTTTTAGATCAGGGACCAGATTTGTATTGTTTTTGTCAAGACTGTATTTTTGCTTACAAGTCAGGGACAGAAAAGATTACTGTCTTGTCATAGATCAGGAGAAACAGAATAAGTAGGCAGTCATTTTGAAGAGACTATAACAAAATCCGTGGTACCACGTTAAAAAAAACTAAGAGGTTACGTAACGATCAAAAGGGTAGAACAAAATGGGTAATAATTGCATAAAAAGACGCCAAAATCCGCCGTTAACAGAAGACGCAAAATACATGCAGTCGCACTACGCCAACAATATTAAATATTATTCAAAATGGGTTAATAAATATGAATTTGACAGAAAATTTGAAAAATCCTCGCTTATCAAACTTATCAAACAGCTCAAAACCGATTCCAAAGGTCGGGTAAAAAAGCAACGTTAATTAGGAATTCCTCAGGCACACAGATGGATTGAGGAAGTAAACCTTAGGGAACAAAAGAACAAAAATTCAAAAACAATGTTTTTAGATAAGGAGGACAATAACTTAGTAATAGCATCGGCCCCTCCACCTCCCTTACCAGAATATGAAGCAAGTGAACAGGTTAGTCCACCCCCACGATATCCTGTGGTCACTGAAGAAAGAGGCATTATGAAAATAAAACCGTATATTAGAGATCCCATCGGGATCAGGTCTTGAACAAGGGCAGGTAACTCAAATGAAGGCATTGAGTTATATCAAATGGTTAAGAATTCACGATCTATGAGTGAAGAAGAAATATGCCCACTTATATAAGTACCCAATCCTCAGGCAGGACAAGATAATCAGGACCCAACTATTTTAGTGTATTGACCTTGGAATCCGGAAGATATCCAGAAAGCCACTGAGGGAATTCCCCATCCGAAAGTTAATTTTAGAAAATTCTCAGAAGATTTACAAGGAATGAGGCTGAGTTATAACCTAAATGGAGAAGAGGTAGAAAAAGTAGTTAGACAAATTGTGGGGCCAGATTGGCACATGATTAGTGGCAACTGGAATCACCGTGATGCTACACAATGACCCCTCCCACATAGCAGCGCAGAATTAGACAACAGAGTAAAAGGTCTTACAGACCGCATCTCTGAAAAATGGCAGCCTAGAGCAGACTGGACTTGCATTAATCAATGCATCCAACAAGAAGGTGAAACTATTGACCGGTATTATGCCAGACTATTAGAATGTTTTAATAACCACTGTGGAATGCAGGTTCCTGAAGATCAAACACAAGATTCCCCATATGAACAGTAGTTAAAGAATGCATTTTTAAAGGGCAGTATTGCACCTATAAGCAGTTTTATTACAAAACACATGGTAGACCATCGTACGAGCAGGTTACAGTCATTACTTGAATATGCTAGGCATGCCGAAAGGCATTTTAATAGTAAAAAGAAAAAGAAAGCCCAAGTATTTTCTGTAGAAGATGGAACAGAAGTTTATGTAGTACAGTCCGGGAAAAAGGGCAAGAAAAATGCACATGGAAACAAACAATCTGATCAACGATCAGAGGACTTTGAAGGGCGAAAGAAAAGGGGTGAATTTTTTAAATGAGGTAAAAAGGGACACTTGGCAAAGGATTGCAGGAAAAACAAGAAGGCAACAACGGAAGACAAGGAGGGTGAGGACTGACTATATGGTAGTCAAGAGTCACTAGAAGGGGATAGTGAAGAAAGGACAAATGAGAATGTGATAGAGGGAGTAGAGGATGTGACAGAAGAGATAGAGGAAGTGCAAGAAGTTAGTGACAGTGAAGAAAATGAAATATTAGACCTAGCTTTATTGAGCTTGGAGCTCTATTTAGCAGACATGAAACCAGAAGTTACACTCTTGGTAGAAGGGAGGGAGGGAAGTCAAATTCTTGTGTGACTCAGGGGCATCACGAACCCTGATACATCCCTCCAAACTGCCAGAAAACACAGAGTCACCTGATTACATACTGGTAAAAGCAGCTAATGGACAGCTGTATTGGGAGCCCCTCTCCCATAACATTGCAATAACTGATCCAGTTTCAGGATTGACTCAGAAAAGCAAAATTGTTGTTTCTGCAAAATGCCCAGTAAACCTCTTGGGCAGAGACCTCATGCAACTATTTGGTATAGCAGTAGTCCCAACCATGCAGGGTATGGAAGCACAGCGACAAATTGATACCTTTGCAGTGCAATCAGAGGGTGAAATGTTTTATTGGTACAGCCAGGACTTGGTTATGACTGGTCCAGGGACTGTGACCGAAGAATTAATGAATGTAGCCATCAGCAAGTTCCCCTCCCTTGACACTGATAAGCAACACTTGTTGCACTGTACCCTGTATTATTGTAACACACCAGGACCTGATAAGGAATATGAGCAAGAATTGTTTAAAAATCATGCAAACAGATTGATATTACGTAACCTGTACTGGGACACAGAAGGGAACAGTGTAGCCAGCTGTTCATTGCCCCAGGAGTTCTTTGCACTTTATAAATCTAATTGATTACCACATGTTAGCTTAACCAAGAACAAAAATATAGACTGGACAGACCTAGGAGAAAAAGTCACGAGATGGGAGAAACAGACAGAATTAGAACTGTCAGAACAGGGAATACAAATACAGAAGTTGAATTGGATAACTCAGACCCACCCAGCCGTGCACTTGCAGTCTAGCAAGGACAGCTGATTAGCACTCCTATTAAAGGAGGAAGAAAATGCCTTACAAAATATACCAGAGACTCTCTGGTCAACAGGAAAATCAGATGTAGGACTTATTCGTACAGTGGGACCAGTAACTATCACGCCAAAGTCAGCATTTAGACCACAGAAAAGACAGTATCTCTTAAGAAAAGATGCAGAGGCAGGGATAAAGCCTATTATAGCAGCCTTACTTAAAGGAGGGATACTAGTAGAATCTCCCGATTCTCCATGTAACACACCCTTATTTCCAGTTAAAAAAGCAAATGGAGAATGGCGTATGGTCCAAGATTTACAAGCTGTAAATGATGCAGTAATACCAAGTGCACCTACGGTGCCAGACCTACACACCCTGTTGAATGATTTAAAACCTCAACAGAAGTATTTTTCTGTGGTAGACATCAGCAATGCGTTCTTTTCGATACCGATACACCCTGACAGCCAGTATTGGTTTGCATTCACATTTCAGGGGAAAAGGTATACATATACGTGACTACCACAGGGGTATTGTGAAAGTCCAACAATATTCTCACAAGAAATGGCAAGCAACTTGGCGGTATTCACCCCACCAAGAGGCAGTCAGATTTTATTTTATGTTGATGACATCTTGCTGGCAGCCCCCACCCAGCAAGATTGTAGAAAAGATACCATAGCGCTATTACGATTCTTAGCCGCTAAAGGACATAAGGTAATTAAAGGTAAACTGCAGCTTTGGAAAAAACAAGTCAAATACCTGGGATATGTAATATCCAAGGAAGGTAGAACATTAGATGAGGACAGAAAAGTAGCAATATTGCAAGCACCAAAACCCACTACCAAGAAGGAAATTATGTCCTTCCTGGGTACAACTAATTTCTGCAGGAGCTGGATTCCAAACTATGCTTTGGAATCTGCACCTCTGACTGACCTCATATATAAGAAGCCTATGGCAGCACAGGATTTATTACAATGGACACCAGAAGCAGAATCTGCTTTCTGCAAACTGAAACAGTTAATAGCGTCCTCATTAGTTCTAGGATTACCAAACTACCATAAACGTTTTTTCCAAACTGTAGATTGTAAGCAAGGTTATATGACATCAGTGTTAACACAACAGCATGGGGATAAGCAACGCCCCATTGCTTACTATTCATCACAACTAGACCCAGTGGCATGTTCCTTACCCCACTGTGTACAAGCAGTAGTTGCAGCTGCAATGGCAGTACAGGCTTCGGCCTCAGTAGTCTTATTCCACCCTCTCACTTTGAGAGTGCCTCATGCAGTCGCAATTATTTTACTACAAGAAAAGGTGGCATGTCTTTCCCCTGCTAGGCATCTTTCCTGTATGACTATATTGTTGAGCCAACCTCACATGACAATTGAGCGATGCATGACTTTGAACCCTTCTACTCTGCTCCCGACCCCTGCAGATGGCACACCACACTGCTGCCTGCAGGTAATTGAGCAAAAGACACTACCTAGAAAGGATCTCATGGATGTCCCCTTGGATGATGCCGAGGTGACATACTACATGGATGGTTCATGCAAAAGTGGTCCTGCAGGACAGAACCTAGTAGGATATGCAGTAGTTTCCGACACTGAGATTATAGAAGCAAAACCTTTACCGCACAACTTATCTGCACAGGCAGCAGAATTGATTGCCTTGGCACGGGCATGTACCTTAGCAAAGGGTAAAAGGGTAAATGTGTAAACATTTTTACTGACAGCCAGTACGCTTTTTATACTGTACCTGTTTTTGCGCAACAGTGGAAAAACCGAAGACTGATAACATCTACTGGCAAACCTATAAATCATGCACAGTTTATTTTAGATCTTTTAGAATCTATTCAATTACCTCAGAAAGTAGCCATTTGTAAATGCACAGCTCACACCAAGCAACAAGATAGGATTTCAAAAGGTAATGCGAAAGCTGATACAGCTGCAAAACAAGCAGCCACAGAAGTATTTCTTTTAAATGAGGAACTACAACCCTCTGAGATTTTAGCCTTAGAAATGTTAAAAACAATGCAGACACTCACTACGCAAGCTGAAAAACAAAGATGGGTAAAACGAGGAGAAATTCTCGAAAAGGGGCTGTACATCTCTAAAGAAGGGAAACCGATACTACCATCTAATTTGTTTAGATATGCAGCTTTGTTGAGCCATGGGCAGTGCCATGTCTCAACAGGGGGGATAGTACAGCTGGTAAACCAGGTGTTCACAACGTACGGATTTACAAACTACTCTAAAAAATTCTGTTTCACGTGTCAAATTTGCAACAAACATCATCCACAAGGGGCATTAAAGCCCAAGCAAGGGAGTTCCCTACACCACCATATCTGTTTCACACTATCTGTATAGATTTCATAGAATTGAACAAATGTGAAAATAAGAAGTATTGTCTTGTCATTGTAGATATGTTTTCCAGATGGGTGGAAGCCTTTCCAACCAAAAATCCAGATGCAGCCACGGTGGCAAAAGTACTTGTCAAAGAAATCATCCCTAGATTTGGCATTCCGGAAAGGATCTACAGTGACAATGGTACACACTTTGTAAACCAAACCATACAGCAGTTAAGTAAGCATTTTGGTATTTCTTTAAAAATTCATTGTGCATACCATCCGCAATCTGCAGGACTAGTTGAAAGGCATAATGGTATATTAAAAAACAAATTGAGAAAGTTAATAGCTGAGACAGGAAAGTATTGGCTGTATTGTTTGCCCCTGGCACTGTTGAGCATGAGAACTGTTCCGACTGCAAAAGGATTGACTCCTTTTGAAAAAACTATTTGGAAGGGCTTATTATAATGGAAACGTCTCATGTCCTCAGACGAGGAAGCTGATTTTACACTAGCTGAATATATGAGGAAGTTAATGAATTCTAAACATCTGTTGCAGTCAAATTCTGTTTCAGATAGAAAACAAACCGAGACATCAGAAGTGGCAGTGACACCCGGGGACTGGGTGTGGATAAAAGTTATAAAAAGGAAGAATTGGACATTACCAAGGTGGGAAGGTCCATACCAGGTGCTTCTTTCGATACCCACTGCAGTCAAGATAGCAGAGCAAGCTTCGTGGATCCACCTGACGCACTGCAAACTAGTTAAAAACTTTGAACTGGACAAAAATCTTACCTCTGCATCGGGGCCCTCAGCACAAAGTCTGGCTACAAAGGGGGGGGGTCAGATCAATAGGACTGATCCGTCTCAACCCCAGTGAAGAAACCATCAGTGCTGAAGGTCCTATTAGGGCAGAGAGTAAGAACACATGTCTGAAATAAAAATGACAGGATCCAGTAAGATCCAGATGTACCTATTCGGAAGAAGTCAGAGAAAACAGGAATGCAGAACAACCGTTTTCTCAGAAGTATTGCATAATAATCCTGTTGACTGTACTAGTGACAATAATCTTTTTGTTGTGGCCATTCCTTTTCCCAGCCACACAAACTGAACTGAATAAGCATGGAGAGTTGCACGTAGAGTGGCACCCAAACTTCAACACTTACCAGGCAATCAAATATGTGTATGCTGAGACCTTCAATGTTTCGAATTGCTGGATTTGCACAGCTTTGCCAACAGCATACGGGGGGTTATTGTTAACTTCAGTCCCCCTAGGAGCCAACAAGACCTGGGAAAATTTAGTCTATGATACATCAGATGTTACATCACAAGATAAAGTAGCATTGCACTTGTCTGTTCGACAGAAGGGGACTGTGTGTTTTTACAAAAATGATACAGTTCAGGTGAGTTGGAACAATTGCAATGTGACTGTTCCCTATAGATGCTGCAATAAAACTGACAACACAGGTTCCTATTGCAACACAAGCTATGATTCATTTTTTGAACTGATGCATAGGACAACTGATGAAGTAAAACATAATGCTGACCTCTATAAACAACTGATTATAGTTGACAAAAAATGTTTCATCCAGAGCCAGGACATAGTAAAGTTACTACCAAAGTAGAAGATTGCTACTTTGTATGTGGTAGGAAAGCATATAAGTGGTTACCTGAGAATTGGTCCGGCAGTTGTTATTTGGGGTACCTGGTTCCGGCCATACGACACACAGCAGTTTTACCTCAGGGGAAATTCGGAATGTTCGACAAGAAATCAAGAAGCCTGTCAACCCAGTGGTGCAAATCAATGTGGGCTGGAAAAACCATCATGCTGTGGACTTGGGTGATACCATCATCTCGTGGGCAGGTGTATTGCCAGCATATGGAGCAACGAAATCAATCTGGGAACTGAGAAAACTGTCTAAACTTCTCAAAATAATGAGCAATGCAACCTTTTCCACTCTAGAATTGGTGACTGATGAACTGACTGCCATGAGAACTGTAATGCTTCAAAACCGCATGGCTCTTGACTTCACCCTAGCGGCGAGAGGAGGTACTTGCGCTTTAATCCAGGAGGAGTGCTGTTTATATATTCCTGACCACAAACACGAGATAGACAATCACCTTGAGGAAATTCAGCAGGTGTCGGCTATGCCCAAGCCAGGACCAAATCCATTGATGGATTTTTTCCAGAGATTGTTTGGGGGGTGGGGCAGTATCCTAATGAACATCCTGATTGCCATCTGTGTAGGAATGATCCTGCTGGTGGTATATGTGTGCTGCTGCATCCAATGCATGAAAAGACTGATTAAAGACTTTATAGACATGTCAGTTTCAGAAACCTTATACCAAGGTGCTGAACTTGAAGAATTGTTGAAAAATTGAAAATGCTTTCATAAGTTTAAACTGAATGACTCTCTTAACTGCAAATCCTGAGTAGGAAAAGGTTAGGGGAAGGAAAAAACTGTTTATGCTTATTTTGAAAGTAGAATAAAAGTATTAAAAGGGGGGAAATGTTAAAAAAATATGTATTAGTAATATGCATGCTTAGTGCATCGAGGTTTAAAAGGGTTAATACATTTATTCTGTTCACACTGCATGAATCTGCACAGCTATTAGAAACTTAACAAGAAGCATTCTATTTTCTGCTAATGTCAGCAAATAACAAGAAGTGTTTCATTTCTACTAGTGTCATGAGACTTAACAAAGAGTTATTGATTTTTTGCTTATGCCATGAGAAAGTACACAGCTGTTAGAAGCTTTGATAAGGAACACAATGGATGCTTGAAAGTATAAACCGCAGTCAGCATTACTTGTACCTAAGCTAGAAATGTACCTTGAATCTAGAAAAAATGTAACACATATATTAGAACTGCACAACTGAAGAATTGAAAGTTTGTGGTGGGCTAAAATAAGCCCCAAGGCCAGGTTGTTTTTCTCAAATGTTTTGTAAATCAGCAGTTATTCTCAACTAGTCAGCAATTAGTCTAGTAACATTTTCTGTAGAACAATACAGAAAGCTGTGTCTAACTACGTCAGCAATAGAAGTAACATTTCTGTGTAACATGGAAAGAACTGTATAAAAATGCCATACTAATTATTAATGTCCAGACAAGCCATTCTGCCAGCATGCTTTGTCTCCTTGCTGCAAGTTAATAAAGGGTGCCTTACTTTAACCTTACATGAATTGGTCTTTGAAGTTTTTTCCTTTGACAGTCTCTTCTTATATTTTCTAAAACAGACCCTCCACTTCTCTTTTGGTTCTCTTCCTGAATATTCCAGTCCTAATTATAATTTTATAGACAAATAACTCAGTACTCTTCCTCTGGACTGGTACTTACTTCACATCTTGTACTGAGTCTTACCTACCGCAGTTCTGATCATTACATCAGCCTTGGCAGGTCCTTGCTCACACATATCACACATTTTGCCATCTTATAACAGATTTCTGTTGCAGATGTTTGTGTCATCAAAAGAAAAAGAACATGTGTGGTCTTCATTCCAAACCCCTTTAAAATATAAAGCATCACACTGTAGAAAAAAACAAACCTCACACCACAAGTTCCAGGCCAGATGAATTCACTCAGCTTAGTACACAGACTGATTTATTAAAATAAAAAAATCACTTCTGCAGTAAAAATTAACAGCAAAACTTCAAACTCTTATACCATTAAGAGCAAGTAACACTTCTGTCTTTAAAATGTAGCTTACAGTGACCTGAAAATGAGATGTTCCAGCACAGGATCTTATGATATCTTACTGGTTTCCCTCTGCCTTCAGAATGAATTCTGTTAAACATGATTTCCCTTCTATATTAACCAGCCTGCCTGCCACCAGACTATTAACACTGGAATATCCCACCTAAGCTGTCCTTTTTCTCATTGTTTAACAAAAGGTAGTTTATTTGCCAGTTCTGGTACAGGAAACATCAGTTTTCTAAAATTCATTCATCCAAACATTGGTTTGCCAAAGTCAGGAAACAAAACTTGTGGATGCTGAATTTCAGCAATGCCAGAGATTTGATTTTACCATCATCATTAAGTATTATACCCCAATGGCCCAGTGTGTATGTGTGTGTGTGTGTGTGTGTGTGTGTGTGTGTGTGTGTGTGTGTGTGTGTGTGTGTGTGTGTGTGTGTGTGTGTGTGTGTGTGTGTGTGTGTGTGTGTGTGTGTGTGTGTGTGTGTGTGTGTGTGCATATGTCGGAGTAGGTGAGTGCGTGTGCACAACTAAGCATGCACGTGCTCAGGAAGCTATGTGTTCAGTAAAGTATGCATTCAAAGGTGCTCATTTCTGTGGGGTTTGGTTGTAGTTGGTCCCTAAGGTGCAATAAAAGACCCATATGGTCAGTTAATGACTTTAGACTACCATTTAGCCAAGACACATATTTCTTACTAAATGAGGTAAAACACACAAATAAATAGAATACTCTAGCATACAGCAACCAATTGCATGATTCAGTTTACCAATGTTGGTTTGCTTGCACTCATGAATAGTACTAAGAAACTAATTTTCTGATGCAGTGAAGTTTGTTATGACTGCCCTGTATGTTTTGTCATTGTCTTAATTTTATGACTGTGAGGTATGTTTTCAGTCAGTATGCACCATAAGTTTGAACCTGCACTGTGGTGAAGAGGGATATAACCCTAACAATAGCTCAGGTGACCCAGGTTCGATTAGCATCTCAGGTGTCTGAGGCACTGGCAGAGAGGGATCCCAGGGGAGTGGGTGACCACTGGGAGTTACCCATGTAGGATTGCTGGTGGTGGCTGGGGCATACAAGGGAACTTGGTCCAAGGAGGGGAAAGGAGGTGGACACTGTCTGAGGAGGGGGGTTGTTTGCCAGCATGGCCCCATCACTCAGCCACCCCTTGGATAAAACTAGTAAGCACAAGAGAGAAGGGGAGTGGAGAGGATACAAGGGTAAACCATAACAGAAAAACCCAGCATGGCAACAAATGATGTGCAGTCCTGGGAAGCTGTAAGCTTGTTGTTGGACTCCAACCCTGAGAAATGAGTCCAGGGTAGTTTAAGGAGGGATAGGCAGACCTGATGAAGGAAGTAGGCACTGGGATGTATTGATGACTGGCTCCAGAGGAGGACAAAAAAATATGCAGCAGACTTCTAATGAGGAAGAGATGCTTAAGTTATATACAAGAGTTTACTCTGCTTATCTAACACATTTTTATGGCTTGGCTGTGTGCTTTGTTTGGAAAAAAATAAATAAATAACAGCTACCTGTGTATTGTGGAGGGAGGTTAACATCTTAGTAAAATTTTAGATCATAATCATAGCTGTGGTTTTATCTACAGTCAACAGTGTACGAAGACAGACTCTGCAAAGACGTCTTACTCTTACAAATGTGTTCTACCTACAACCCACATTAACATGCACTGACTCTTGCAGCACAAAACCTCCCCTTGTCAATCCTGTCATACTGGGATATGTGAAATATCCAATAGCCAGTGTCTGACCATGAAAAAGATAAACAAACATACCCTCTATATTTTAAACACATTATAAAAACTAGTATCCCTGCCTTCACCATGATCTCCAATCTGCACCTACTGTCTGTGCTCATAAATACTAAATGCAGTGGGAGTACCTAATCCACAAAAGTCAGCCTGCAAGCACCAGCATACTGTTAAGTGTTAGGATAACCATCAGTAACATACCCAAAACAAACAGAAAACATCCTGCCTTTAAACTGCATTGTAGAATGTTTAAAAATGTACAAACTGACCTCATAACCACTCACTTTATTTACTTTTTTTTTGTCAAGGTACCCATTCTGGCTATCAAGCCTCCCTCTTGGAATACTTAACTTGCCTGTTTAATCCCCCAGGCAGAGGTAAGAGGTGCACTACCAGGAATACCACAACCATCCACAAGGTGACCATGATTTTTCCATAGCCCTAATGTCTCCCTCTATGTGTTGATGACAACTTGGTCATGCTGGGTGGACAATGAGGACTCATGAGAGCCTTTTCTTGGCCCAAAAGGCAATAGGGACTACCACCATTGCTCTGTCCACTCACCCACCTACTCATCCACACATCATCTCTCAGAGTTATGGTTTCCACCAGAATTCTAGCAAAAAGATTTCTGGCACTATCTCCTCCCCTCTTTAAAGTCACTCCCACCATCCCTGTCAACATTGTCAGATGCCTAATATTTGGGTCAATTCAAAGATGTGCATCTGGAGCATTTCTCCCTGGGCCACAGCTGAAAATTGGCTTTGTTCCAAGTCGGACTTTCCCAGTAAACAAATGTTAAATGAATAAATAAAATAAAAAGTAAAGAGTCAATTTGCATTCAGAAGCCAATGAACTAGAACACGTGTATGTCCTTAAGGGGTAAATTTGCATTATCTCCCATGATGCTATCATCAAGGGAGGTTTATGGGAAGCCTTCAAAACACTTATACTAGACAAAGCTCAATGAAGAACACTATCAGTCTACCTAATGAAATGCTGGCACCTATAATGCTGAATGCCAACAGACCAAAAAAAAGCCAAAACTGGATGAGAAGAGCGAATCTTGAACATTGTTCTTCTCCTTTAAACTCCCATACATCCCCGAACTTATATATAACAACTTTGCGATTGCCATACCATGGAAGAAATGGAATATTCTGAGAAATGGCCATCTCAGACTTGATACATACAAGTCCATTTTTTTGGTCAATCAGTGTGTGTATTTCAGGACTCACTCATGCATCCCAGCATTTCACATGGTTACCACACCATCAATCAAAAAATGTAACAGATTACAACAGTCAATGAAAACAACACAGTTACTTCATAATCTAATCCAATGCAAAAGCCATCAACAGCCAGAAATACATCTAACCAGTAAACAATTATTTTATACCAATGCACCCACAACTCCTAACTGCATACATTATACAAAATGTTCGCAATGTCCTTGATAAACCCAGATATCTTGTTATGTCTCACAGGAAGTACAAAATGTTTGACTACTTCCTTAACTATTGCAGCCAAATATTGGTTTGTGTGTAGTCTGAGATCTAATTATCAACTTAGAGAGCTCAAATATATAACCAAAACAAACATTATCATGGGAGGGCCTCAGCTCTACCCTCCCTTACCTGTATATAACTCCATGATTTCATAGCCATGACCAAAGAGTAATAGCATTTTTTCTGCTATAGTTGACTAAGTAACAGTGGACTACAGCAGAAATCAATAATATGGCAAACTGATGAAACATGCACCGTGAAATCAACATTTGACAAAGTGATTCTTCAACTATTAAGAGTGCTTCTGTATACAACACAAGTTGTACAAGCATCATATATGCAAAAAAGTACATTCACCACCATAAGAAAAAAATTAGCATTGTATAAATTAATAAATGCTTCTTTATTCTGGCACACAAAACATCAGCAGATCATAGTTTCACCCTATGGCACCATATTTGCTTAATAAAAAGCAATCGAAACAACTGTATTTTAAACAGGAAAATAAGATCATGTGACTTATCTAGCAAAATGATTAAATAAGTTTCGTTCAAACACAATCCAAACATTTTATCAAAAATAATGCATAATAACTCTTGTTCCTCTACCTGATTGTTTAAATGCTGCTTGTTGGTCAAATTATGCTTGTTTGAATGGTGGGTTATTGCAGGTGTTTGTCGACAAGGTGTACTTGTTTGTAGTGTAGCATTATAAGTGAATGGGCATGTTTCATTCACTTACACTAATAACCTGCTAGTTTACTTTTAGGCATTTACTTGCCTGGAGTGGTGAGTCGGTGTTCAGGGACATTGGTGTTCTCATGCTGTCGGCCTTCTTGTCTCAGTTATCTGAATTTCAGGTAAGTGATATTTCGTCTACTGAAGTAGACCCATACACACACACACACACACACACACACACACACATATATATATATATATATATATATATATATATATTCATATTTTTATGCAAAATAGTTCTTCCGCCTAATGTTTTGAACTTGATATAGTATATGTAATTGTTGTTTGAGGAAGTATTTTACATCTGAAATTTAAGTTACATAATTATTTAATGGTTTACATTTAAATTGCCGAGGGAAGTTTTGGTGACCATGGGTTGTCGAATGACATTTGCCCGACCCATGTTGCTGATCCTTCCCGTGTGCAAGTTCCATTTCAACGAATGCTCAGTGCATTCGCAAAGATGAGGTCGTTCATTGAACTAGAGATCACAGTACAGTGGGGATCGGGAAATGTAACCTTTTCCCCACTGTAGTGCGATCTCAGAGTTGGAATATATATTTTGCAGGGTATGTGGGGGGTGCATGGGGGCTTACCCCCCCTGCAAAATCCTCGCGTTACGTCTGGTACAGTGTAGGACTGCATTCTACTAATGTCGAGTAAAGTCAAATTTGCATATTAATATGCAGATTCAACGTTTTTGGTTTTCAAGTCGATATTACCACATTTCAGCCAACTGCATTTCATACTTATGATAGTAAACCTTATTTAATGTCTACACATACATGCATACAAACACATACACATACATACACACATTCAGAAGCACAGACACACAGACATATACATAGAAAGATAGACATACAAATAGACTCACACCATCATCTACAGAGACAGAAAGACTCACACCCAGACATACTGCACTAAACATGCATGTAGATGAATTAACACAGCCACAGGTATAAAAAGATGCAAGGCATAGCAACTCCCACAATAGTGCTAATAGTATAAAATGTTTCCACAGCAAGAGAACATACATAGAATTGTCAATATAAGTATCATTTATGATGTGGAAAAATTGGGTAATATCCTGTGTACAAGATGCCACGTGTCAGGAATGGTTTTAAACAGATATTCAAAAATTCAGATAAGGATTCAGTCAATGAACCCCATCAACAGAATAGGGCATGCAGATGTATGAGTCACCAACTCATGAATTTTCAGAATCAGAAAAAAATACCTAATATTTAAAGCAGTCCACCAAAAGTTCCTTCTTCAGTTGTCCTGATGAAATGCCACTGGAAGTAGCAAGTTTTAAAAAATCATCTAACTGTACCTTAAAATGTGGAGTGGGATGTAATGGTAATCTGTGATAATATGAATCATCAGTTATCTGATAAGTAACTTCCCTATCTTAGTCTGCTCTATTTGATCTAACTGTGCCTCCTTGATCTGCTGAGGTAATGACTAAATACAGAATTAGCCGTTAGTCTAGGCTTGGGTAAATTATGATTAAAATGTCTAAAATATCTTTTTGATTCTTATGTAACTCATTAATCAGAGATGTTGAAAAGGTTTAACTGGTACATGGTATGCTGGTTGGAAATCAGATTTTTTATACTTCACAGATACTATTTCACTAGAATCACTCCATATATTTTCAAATCTGCTTTGATGCCAATGTTACAAATGAAAATTTCTAGCAAAAGATTTGACATCCAATACAGTCTATAATTGTGACACAAAAAGAAAGAGCACAAATGAAACTTTAATTCAGCAATGAAATGTCATTTCTAAATGTTTTCTAGTAATTACAGATGCATTGCTGAAATGTTTGTTATGGGGAAGGCACATCAGAAAATTCATGGTCAGTATCAATATAAGAAAAGAAGGCTGTGATAGAGTGTTAAAGATATGAAAGAGAAGCAGGAAAGGGAGTATTCCTGCAATGTTTTCTCTTAAGTCTACATTTTCTCTTAAACAATCGTACTTGATTTGCATTGTCAAAGTACACAGTGTGCTTTTGTTTCTTCCAGGTATAAGCAATTATATTTTTATAATCAGTGACATCACGTGTGTGTGTGTGTGTGTGTGTGTGTGTGTGTGTGTGTGTGTGTGTGTGCGTGTGCAAAAGCGTGTGTGTGTGCGTGTGTGTGTGTGTGTGTGTGTGTGTGTGTGTGTGTGTGTGTGTGTGTGTATATATATATATGTATATATATATATATATATATATATATATATATATATATATATATATATATAAAATCTATTAAATGGAAACTGGGCTGGTACAGAGCATGTGCAGAGCATGTGCATGCCCTCAAGTGAAAGATGTTCTGAGGAAAAAATGCTCTTTGAGGATATTCCTCTCTTTGTTGAGCAAAATAAAACTATGAGTAAAAGTATGATATCAGAAATGTAATCAGAGAATGGGAAGAAGAGATGGAGAATGAAATTTTTGTTTAGATACCCTGAGAGTAAAACTCAGAAGGTCTCCACATTTAGCAGAGCAAAAAGGAAAAGGATGGCAGAGTAAACAGAGTATAAAAATAATTCAGGGAGGAACATGCAAGAGTATGCAGGTATTTCAGAAGGGTAAAGGTAATCAAAGGACATGGGAACAAATAGCAGTGCTTCTGCCCAAGCCACAGAGAGAGAGAGAGAGAGAGAGAGACACACACACACAGTAAAGCAATGTGAGGTGGCCATGTTGAAATAAGAGGGAAGCCAACAACATGATATAAAGGCCAACAATTCTGATGGGTTTTTGTTGTCCAGGGAACATGCATTAGTGCTGATCCATTGGGGCCTTTATGGATTATAAATTTATGAAGTCATGGTCTTTTAACATGGGAGACAAGGGTTTTGAGCAAAAACTTCTAGTCTGTAGCATCACAGAGGAGTTAGGAGGTGAAGTCTGAATTTTTGAGGAAGCATTTCTGCAATTTGAACCTGAAATTCTGGTGCCATCAGCAATTAGTTGAGGAAGTTATATATTTTAAAAAGTGTTTTCAACTCTTCTCCATTAATTCCAGATTGTCAGCCTTCTTGAATGATTGACAGATTAGGCATCTTTTATCTGCACCTTCCAATAATAGATACTATAATCTCTTCAAGGGAGAGCATGTGGCCCTGGAAGGTTTGAGGAAGAATAAAAGTATTAAAATATCAAAGGCTGACAAAGGAGTACAATGGTATTGCTGGATGCCAGGTGATATTCTGCCAAAATACACAATCTTTTGAACAATAAAGAGGATCACGGTAAGGTGAAGATGTATAATTTCATGAGAGCATTTAGCAAATTGATTCTTTTGCTGAGGGCTAGGTCTTTGAGGATTCAATTGTTAAGAGCACAGGGGCTTATCTTACTGTAGAAAATGATCATGTATCCTATATTTTTTGGGCTCTGAAGCTGCATAAAGATATTTTCAATCTCCCCTTAAGGCTCATAGTCTTGAGTAAAGGAGTTAAGACTGAAGCTATGGTGGAAGTATATGTTGAGAAGTCCAGTCATTATATTCTGTAATCCTTAACAACGAGGGGTTGGAAAATGTGTAATATTATCTTTATATGAAGTCTAACTTACATGTGTTGAAGGTGCACTTGTTAACAGAAATGTTAGATGTAGTATTGTCATGTAAGTTTCTGTCTTTTGAAGGTAAAATCTTAAACAAAAGATTGGTGTAGCTATAGCCCCAGTTTATGACAATTTATATATGACAGTTTGAGAAGAAGACAATATTTTTAATGGTTCTTATACGTCATGTATTACATTTTATAAAGGCATTATTGATGTCATTTTTATGGTTTGGACATGGTCAAAAGAAAATCTTAATTTTTTTTACTGTGTTAAATCAGGTCAATGATCATATGACATTCACTCTGAGTCTTCAACAACATGAGACTGTTTTTTTTATTAATTTACTTTTATAGGAATTGTAAAAGCTCTGCAGACCTCTATAGCTAGGAAAGCTATATCCAGTAATGATTACTTATCCAACAGTAGTATGCATCCCCCACCCCCCCACCCCCGGGAGAAAGCAGTAAAAAGTCAGTTTATAAGGACACATAGATTAACACAGAATCAAGAAGCTAGAAACCTGATGAAGCAATTCATTGACAGCTGTTACTCCAAGAACTTTGTAGATGAGGAATACACACATGATTTAGAAGACAGAGTGGAAAATACAAACCTTACATTTTAAAAACTTGAATGGACAGCTAGCGATCATAGTGATTCTGGAGAGGTCGAATATTTATCCATGAAGTTAGTCAATTCCATTGACTCAGAAAATATTAGACATGTTAGAAATTACAATTGGAGAATTTTAAAAAGGTTTTCCTAGTACGGCTAAAATCCTCAGGGAGAGCCCAAAGTTAGTCTTTAAGAAAGGCAGAACCTTAAAAAAATATTGCAAAATGGTTAGGATGAAATAAACATCTTTAATCAATGTCAATATTTGATAGTGGGCAAGGCAGAAATACTATTAATGGGAAAATGAATAAGAACACCAACAGTATTCCCTTACAAAGCCAAAACTGTGATTTTTTTACCTGTTATGTATGGTGGAATGCATTGCAAACAGACAGAATGTCAATATGAATGTCTAAGAGACTTTATGAGCATATGTATTCATTAGGAATCAGGATGCCAATAATGCACCTTCAAAGCATGCTGTGGATTGCACTACCAATGATTTTAATTTTGCAATTTTGGAAGAGTTTTTTTCCTACTTATTGCAAAGAAGATATAGAAGAACTATTAGATTGGAAAAAGTATATATGGCAAGTAAAACTGAATACTTGTCAAGCACCAGGTCTAAGTGATAATGGTGAACTTTAAGATTTATTTAAACAGAAGAGGGTTGCCTCATTAATCTTGACCGATAGCTCTCAACTTCTTAGCATAAGAAATATGGGCAAAGCTTGAAATAATGGGGGGCAAAGGGCCAACAATAGGGACAGATTTTAAATACTGCTCTTATAAACTTATACAGTTGTTAGAATAACAGTATTTGTGTTATCATAAATTTTCTGAAATAAAGTCTAAAATTCAAATGTATGACATTATTTAGTGACTTCAATCTCCAATTTTATGAGGAACAGTCCAAAAATGTGAGGCAAAAATCTGAACAGTTGAGAGGTATGCCCTGATCACATAACCTGTTTTGTTCACCTGTCTGTTTTGTTCACATGACTGCCTTGCAGCTTGTAAAAAATGAATGTTTGCTGTCATTTGTCGCAGTCTGAAGACATCCACTTGGAAATGAAAGCACTTACTGTGATATTTTGTTTTTACCTATTTATTATTTTATTAAAGTGAACTGTGGTTTGCATCATTTATTTTATGGATTATTAAAGTTATAACATTTCACCCGGTGGTTTTCTTGGTACTGTCTTGTTTTTACATATACCATTATAAGGTGTCAGAGACTGTCCAGTGATGATGTTCTCTTTGTTAAACATATATATATATATATATATATATATATATATATATATATATGTGTGTGTGTGTGTGCTTGTGTGTGTGTATACAATTTATATATATATATATATATATATATATATATATATCCATACATATATGTATACATAGAGATATACATACACATACACACACACACACACACACACACACACACACACACACACACACACACACACACACACACACACATACATATAAAATGGTGTATTGAAGTATTGAGATATTCATTCTTGGTAATTAGAAGAATGCAGTAATGCAGGTCAGATTGATAGGTTATCTAATATTTTTTAACAATAGGCTTCCAGTTTGCTGCAATTATTTTCTCTCAGTTTAATCACTCCTTTTTTAAGCCATATACATTCTCCCCTGGATTTAATAAACTCCGTGCAGGAATGCTACTATTCCTGCATGGAGTGAACAGTGTCTGTTTACCCTTAGCTTTAACAGCAGCGCACCATGCATATTCATGAAGGAGCTCTGCTGCTAAGGGTAAATGGACACGAACACTACTGAGTGCAGGGGGGCATGTTTAGGCAGTGCACTCACATCTAACATGCCCCCCTGCACTCAGAAAGTGCCATATGGAACTTTTTAAAAGCATGTCAGTGTCCACTGACTCTAAAATCAAATAAAATTTGTATTTCAGTGTCCACAGACACTGAAATGGATAGGGGAGCAAGAAATCAATGCAGGGGGTGTGTGACAGGTTCTGCCACACACCCCCTGTATTATAAAAGTGCCATACAGCCATACCCCTCAACTGTACAGGTTTCTGCAGAATGCCCAGATGCCTGCCTCACATACCTCTCAACCTCCTAGAGCAAGAAAGCTGTACAAAGCCATAAATAATGGGGGAACAAAGGCACAAAAATAGGGACACTTTTTAAATATTGCACTTACAAACCCGGAAAGCTGATAGAATAAAAGGTTTGCATTAGCACGGACTTACTGAAGGGTATGAAGATTGAAACCCAAATGTCTGCCATTGTAAAAGTGCAGTCCAGCCATAGCCCTCAACTGAACAGGTATCCTCAGAATACTCAGATGCCTGACTCACATACCTCTCAACCTCCCAGAGCAAGAAAGCTGTACAAAGCCATAAATAATGGGGGGCACAAAGGCACAAAAATAGGGACACTTTTTAAATATTGCACTTACAAACCCTGAAAGTTGATAGAATAAAAGGTTTGCATTAGCACGGACTTCCTGAATGGTATGAAGACTGAAACCCAAATATCTGCCATTGTAAATGTGCCATACGGCCATAGCCCTCAACTGTACAAGTTTCCACAGAATGCCCAGATGCCTGCCTCACATACCTCTCAACTTCCTAGAGCAAGAAAGCTGTACAAAACCATAAATCCAACAAGAAGAAACAGTAAGGAACCAGGAACCAAAAACCAAAAAAAAAAAAAAAACTGAATGGAGGTCCAGGAACCACACAGACCAGCATCCACTACTGAGATAATTTTATTATTTTGTTAAAAATAAAAGCAGTCAAGCGCTTTTGTATTGCATCAAGACTTCTTCAGAACTCAGTCTTGACTGCTTTTATTTTTAACAAAATAATAAAATTATCTTGGTGGTGGGTACTGGTCTGTGTGGTTCCTGGACAAAGCCATAAATAATATGGGACAAAGGCACAAAAATAGGGACACTTTTTAAATATTGCACTTACAAACCTGAAAAGTTGATGGAATAAAAGGTTTGCATTAGCACAGATTTCCTGAAGGGTATAAAGTCTGAAACCCAAATGTCTGTCAGTATGTTCTGACTTAAACCCCAAGTGAATTGTCAATGATGTGCTAGAAAACCACAGTCACACTTCCTAAGTTTGTAAGAGCAATAATTAAAATCTGTCCCTATGTGTCCCTTTACAATTTCCCTTACTGTGACTGACAAGTAATACAGATACATGTACATAAAGTGGGTTTATTATTTTTTTTACCATCCTAAGGTGTGTTTATGCATAGCTGAGTGGGTGTGTGCATTATGGCCCTCTGCTCAGCATTGCTTAAACATCCCATAGGAAATAAATAAATATATACAGCTAAAATCCTTATGCCAAGATAGTGTAGTGTTTAGACTCCTGGCTTTGCATGCAGGCATTCACAGTTCTAGTACTAAGATAGGCAATGTAGGTAGTGTAATGAAAGCACATAGGGGGATGTCATGTAAAGTAAATCATACACACTTACTAATATGTCAGTAATGATTAATAAAGTCATTAGCCTGATATCTTTTTAAATGAAAAGTGACCAACGGTTAGCAGTGCTCAGCTATGCTTAGCCAGTGTAAGCAGTGCTTAAATGTGAATGCTAAGCAGCAGTCAGCTCAGCTAAATGGATTTGTGCCCTGTTAAGTAATGCTCAGCAATTACCGCTTTAAGCACTGCTCAACACAGCTTAGCGGGTTTTCGCACTGCTTAGCTGAGCTCAGCATTTTTAAAATGGTCCAATGATGGCAAAGGGTGGGAATATAGCCTTATTTAAACAGTGCAGGTGGGAATACAGCCAGAATTTGTAGTAGCTTTCTCTGAGTAGGAACTATGTCAGGTGTTGGTGAGGGCTCATGCTTTCAGGTGCAGCGCTGGGGCATTTTGGAGTCCAGAGTCATGGCTGGGCTCCTTGTAGCAAACCATGATGACAGACTGCTGCAGGGCCATTACCAGGGCTCACAGTATAAAGGCAAGGCCTGGGACTATCTGGCATGCAATCTCACCAGTGGCACTGGCATCCCCTGAACTGGTGAGCAGGTACAGCATCACTAAGCTGATCTAAAGCAGAGAGAGGGGCTCTCTTGGCCCACTGGATCCAATACACTCAGGACAACCATGCTGTATCAGTTTGAAAGTATCCCAGATATAGCTGTACCAAATTCTAGCTTGAGTATGTGATAGACAGGTATGCATAATGTTTGTTTTCTCCCCCTACAGCTGCAGTGGAGAGGGCTAGCAATACTGAGTCCCATGTGGACAGACTGACAATGCTGCACCGACAAGCTTGTGAGTACAGATCTACCTTTCAGTATATAGTGAAATAAATAAGAAGGAGTAAATTGTTTACTTTGTTCTGTGTGTGATGATTAAAGGAAAGTTTGGCAGACTAATAGTCATCTACAGCATATGCAGTAGTAGATTACTGTGTCATATAACTACAATAAAAACCTAAACCAACAACCGTTGTGTTTATTTGGGTATGTTGTTGTAGAAATAAAATGTGTACGGGTTCTGCACAGAAAATATGGCTTTGACAGCATGAATTAACACAGGTTGTTCTGAGAATCAGCTAGTATACAAAACAGTAGCTTGTGGAGCTGTAAATCAAGATATACAATAAATCTGACCTATGTTAGGCACTAAGATCCCAACCCTGAATACTAATGTCAAATGTATTATAGTGTGCCCCCTGCTCCAGTGCCTTATGTTAACCTTTGTTTTCCAAATCATATAATTTCAAAGGGTTACTACACAGTACAGTAACTGTCATGCATGAATCTCAGGATTACACTGTCAGACTGTCTAACACACAGAGTATTAGGCAGAAAATAGTCAAACAAGAGACAGCAGTTCCCCAGTAGCCCAGTGTGATGAAAAACAGCTTTGTAATTAATTTTAGCACACCCAAACACTATTTGAATCCAGGGAGTTATACTAAGATATGTGCAGATATACACTCAAGAAATGTGGAATATTTGTAGGAACAGTCAGGTAGTGGTAACCAATATTTTCTCCACAGGTCTTACAGGTAATGAAATGTTTGTAGTAGCAGTTTGAATGGTATAGCAATATACAATGTACAACTGTCCCACTGTCCATGCCTGCAAATGACATCAGGATAGGTACATGCACCATGCCCTCTTCCAGATACATGTCTCTCAAATGTCACGCTGTCATGGCTAGTGGTCACTGCTGCCAATCACCTTGAACACAGATAGGAATCCAGGTGAACTATGCCAGTAGCAGACTCACACAACATCATTGCAGGGTACCCCTTTTTTGAAAAGTATGTAACCCTGACATTTAAAAGCTCCCTCCAGGAAAGTAGCCACAGTTCACCTAGTCTGCCCCATACCATTACAAGTTGACAGTCTAAGAGGTATGTATGTGCCACAGAAGCTATGGGCCATAGGTAGATGTAAACTGAGAGCAGACCTGTAGAGTACTGAGCAGTACTGTTATGAAAAATAGAAGCCAATACAGTTGTTAATGGACTTTTTATTCTGTCCCTCCACCCATCATCTGCATCAATAATTATTATTCATATACTATGGGTATGTTGTTTTCAAAACCTATTACTGGGACATGTGTTCCATTATTGTTCATATATTTCATTGGTTGCATATTAACATAACTTGTTCAAATATTATTATTGGTGGCCTGTTGCCATCAATGTAACTTAAATGCTGTTAAAATACTTACTGTTATTCCATTTATGCATGTGTTCTGTTTGCTATGCAACTGTTTCAGATCTGTTGGTTTGGGTTAATGGGAACACCCATGCATGCTGTTATAACTAATTTTGCAATGGGTTGTTCATGACTAACCAATATATCTGGGAAAACCACAACACCATAGCACATTTAGGAAGGCAGATCCCGGCAGATCTGCCTGTCTCACCCCATCTGGCCATGACACCGAGCCCCGACACATCTGGAACCCAACCCAGAACATCCTCCTCCACTGGTCCTGCACCACCTTCGTGTGGAACTGGGCATAGGCCTGGGGAAGAGCCCATCATCCACAGAATGTTCCAAGGTATGGTACGCAGTGTCATCCACTCTGAGTTGGGTGGGCAGCTGTTCCAGATGGAGGGCCATCTGGCGCACCTCGAGGGGCAGGCTGCCCCTCTTGTCCCGCCCCAAGCACAGCCACCTTCGGGGCCATGAGGGTGCAGTGGTGACTGCCCATGGGTGGGGACTTCAGTCACACTGTATCCATTGGGGATTCATGGCCCTCTGATTCCCAACCACCCTCCCCGTCCAAGGTGTTTACCCCCTTCATATGTCATATACCACTCCTGTCTGCTGTCTTGTGTGTCTTGTCAGTCTGCAAATGCTACCTATCCTGCCAAACCTACCTCCCCAAACATACCTACACCCCTTCCCCAGCATCCCACTCTCACCTAAAAAAAGGGCATCTGATCCACAAAAAATATCATTGCCCCATACATAGCTCTACATTTCACCCTTATGTACAGTGAAATTAATCAATCTACCCACAAATTATTCTACAAATGTCTGTCACCAACACCCCTCCCTGTAGGGTGTGAGGCTATAAATCCCAAATTCTGCACATTATTCACAGCTGTTGCTGCAGAAGAAATGTCGAGCTATGATCCTTTCCTACACCAATCCTGCACATCCCTAGCTGGTTTTCTTAATGTTTTGCTCCCTGCTTGCCCCCATTTCACCACTTTCCTATCACCCTTTTTTCTTTTCTTTAATTAAAATTAGTGTGGGTGTAAGCAGGAGTAAGCAGTGCTAAGTGAAGTTAAGAGGGCTTAATCATCTGCTAGCATCACTTTGCTCAGCACAAAACCACGCAAACCTGCTTACATCTGCTTAAAAGTGCCTTAATCACTCTGTCGCAATCAGCTCTTGTTCTGCCCAGCAGCAAAATAATCAGCCCTGCCAGTGCACTACAATCACAGCAACAAATCATTCTAAGCTGTGAGAACTTGTAATGCTTTTACAAACTTATCATGCGGTGCAGTCATTTAACATAAGGGAAAATATATATATATATATCCATAGTACTTATATATATATATATATATATATATATATATATATATATATATATATATATATACACATATAAATTTGTGTGTATATATATATATATATATATATATATATATATATTTATATATATATATATATATATATATATATATATACATTTGTATTTATATATATATGTGTGTGTGTGTGTGTGTATACATATATATATATATATATATATATATATATATATATATATGTGTATGTGTGTGTGTGTGTGTGTGTATATATATATATATATATATATATGTGTGTGTGTGTGTGTGTGTGTGTGTGTGTGTGTGTGTGTGTTTATAGATAGATATGTATGCAGATAACCAACCTCTTACTGCAAGACATCTGCAAAAAGCCTGACAAAGTGGGGGGATAAAGGGCAAGCAATAGTGACATCTTAGAAATATGGCTGTTATATGCATAGAAGTCTGCTAGAGTAGCATGGTTTGATTTAACATATAATTCCTGATAGATTCCATGTCTGAAACACAATGAATGTCATTATTTACTGATGTCAATAGTCACATCATTCCAGTGATTTGTCAGTAACCCACAACTGTTATGGGGAACAGACCAAATATATGAGCTACGTATCTGGACAGTGTCTAGACATTTGGACAGTGGAGAGGCATGACTGCAGTCATGTAACAAAAGAGAGAAAAACAGTGAGTGCTGCCAACTATTTCACCCAGCACCTTCTGAACTACAGTAAAACCAACATGGCACTACCCCAAATCAGCTCTGGGGAATTACCCATGTATTTCTAAATATATCATGCACTACAGGGATGGAACTGTAGGGAAAAGCAGATACTGGTGCAAAAATGTCCACCCACAACCATTTGCACCACAGTCACAGCAGCATACCAGTACCCCAAATGAACTCTAGAGAAGAACGACTGTTTGAACAAACATATCCTGATTGCCAGTCACACACTACACTGACATATACTGGCCCAACCCACAGTCTACTGGGAATCCTGAGATGTTACAGGACATTTCTCAGTCTGTCCCTACAAACATACACACCTGATAGACCACCAGGAACTGTAGCAGCATGCACAGTCAGATAGAAAAGGATCTATGACACATCTGCTACTCTCCCTACTCAACCCAACAAACATTTACACACAACACTGGTACACACTCTTGTCATTATGTTCACAATGGCCACATATACATAACTCTCAACTGTACAGATTTCCACAGAATGTCCAGGGTGTGGGACCATATTTATGGCCACTGCCGCATACCACTTCCAGGAGTCTGCTAAGTCACTGGGGTGATACTAGGAGTGCAGTCACTAAATAATGATACACCATACCTCTGAACCTCTTACTGCAAGACATTTGGACAAAGTATGACATACTTTGGGGACAGAGCGCTGGAAAGAGGGATATATCTCACATAATGGTGTTATAAACTGAAACAGTTGCTGGTGTTACAGGGTTTGTTGTAACATAACATCCCTGAAGGATATGATGTCTGAAACACTAATAGATGTCAACATTTGCTGAATACAATCCTCACATTATCCTACTGATTTCACTAAAACAGAAGTTGTCTGAGGAACAGACCAAACATAACAGGCAAACCTCTGGACAGTCTGTGGACATCTGGACAGTTGAGAGGTATGTCAGAGACATATCACTGTCAGACGTCAAGTCATGCAGAAAATGCATGTCCAGACAAACCTTGTTAATCTACCAATCCTCTATGTGTATAACAACAATACTTATTTACAATCTGTACACAATTCTGGAGGTTTGTCCCCCATGTTGTTGGGCTGTCCTGACATGTCTTGTCCTGATAGGCATTTCCACCTACTGTCTGTGAAGCTGTAGCCTCCACACCTCCATAATGTCCTCTACACAGGCAAGGGAAAGGGGCAAGGCCCACATGAAGGACTCAATTATAGCACTGTGTTGCTATGGCATTGGCTAATGGAAAGACAACACAGCTGCTCTGGATGCAAGTAGAAAGTGGGGACACCGATTGGTGCAAAGGCCATTACCTGCTCATGAGCATTACCTACAAAAAGGCAAGCTGCTGCCTATGCAACACAGGTGTGAACCTTTCTACACAAAGACAGACTGTGACTACACAAACCTAACCATTTGCATTATTCTAAGGAAACTCTTCAGGGCTATAACAGGTATGTCAATTACATAAGCTTGTAATGGAATGCAGAAGGGGGATGCAATAATGTCAAATAGGACATTAAACACAAGGTCGCAACAAGACCTGCTGGACTCACATGCTGCTGTCTGGCACCTATGGCCATTCCTGCTTGCCCTGTCTGCATTGACATGGATCACATCTCTGGCCCCTGAGTCACCCCAGCAAAGGTCAGATCATGTATGACTACTACTGGAGTGCCTGTTGTCCAATACTGAGTGTGACACTGCTAGGCCAGCTACCTGGGATGATGTAAATATTCATGTCACCTGTGAATGCTACTATGATACATATGCTTGTCTTACAAATGTAAGAGACTTATATAGGGTATGTGCATAGTACACAATAGGTGCAGAAGTATGTGTTGAACTGTATGTGATAAACTGAGCCCATACCTGACAACTGTCCAGGGTTTTGCAAACTGACCACATGTCTTTCTCATATTTGTAGTCAATGCCTCATACAGTTATATATTGTCTGCACATCACTGGCAACCCATTAAAGACTGAAATCATAACATAATAGCATACATTTGATTGTCAGATGTCATATCCTGCGGAGTAGACCTGTGAATGCAACACCATCTTTGCTGGCAACTAAGTGTGCTTCAGCTAGATTCATAAATTGACACTATTTTCTGGCCTTTGCCCATTAGTGATGTGTGCCTGTGTGCAGATGTCTTATTCTAACAGGCGCTTTGTGTCTTAGCATGAAACCCATGCCAATGCAAGTGGACCTTCTCCTGTAGGATGCCAACATTTGTGCAGTCACTGACACCTGCTTTATAGCTGTGGAAAGCACACTAACCTTGCCAGGTTACTCATCCCATCATACGTTTAGACCCCAAATGGAGGGCTGCAAAGGCACAGGAATTGGAGTGCTGAACATTGTCATACACATACACACCTCCAAGCTGGCCAAACAGTATGACACATGGTGGAAATCCTGAGTGCAGTTAACAGTTGACAAAACACCTACTCAAATCATAGCTAGCTACAAACCTCCAACCATGACTATGGACACCCACCACACCTATTGGGACTTGCTGGAATCTGTCAGGATTCAATCATCTACCTTCTTCCTGGGTGACTTCAACTATCCAACCATAGTGTGCATGACCTATGCCACCTGAACATGAAAGCACAGAGATTCCTCGACTTTGTCAATGGCAATGCAGTGGATCAGCTGGTCAACACTCCTAAGACAGGTGGAAATATCCTGTACCTGGTCCTAACCAACATGAGTAGCCACTGTAGCACTCCTACAGTGTCATCCTCCTTGGTAAGATCTGACCACATAGCCATCACTGTTCAGGTCACCATCTTCCTCCCCCCCCCCCCTTGTCAGGGTCAAACAAAATTAACTTTACACAAATGAATATATATCTCCTCAGAGCAGGTAGATGTAGCTTTACAGCCAACATTCCATCAGTTGGAACTAGCAGTAGTGTCCAGGCCCACACCACAATACTATGCGGGCACCTACATAGCTGTATGGACTCAGCAATACCTGACAGGACAACATCATCTCCCTCAGGGTAGGATAAGCATCTGTGGTGGACAGCAGCAATACACAAATTCCATAATAGGTGGAAATAATTGCTGGACATGGCCAAGAAGGAACAGGTGCCTTATTGGAAGCAATGTCACCTTGGTCTGCACAAGCAAATAAGGTCACAGGTGAATTACCCTAAGGCTATCTTTGAGTGCAAAGTGGACACATCCAACAAGGCCAGTCACTAGGCCTTCCACACATGTGTCTGCAATCCCAGAGGCGGCACACAAATCTGCTCTGTAGTGGTGGTCAATAACACCACATACAAATACTGCATAGAGATAGGCAACCAACTGCAGACAGGTGAAGTGTAAACATCACCCCCTGTCCCCCCATCGGTACACATGTGCATGCACAGCACCTGCCTCCCTCCCCTCATCATCAGGAAGCAGGTCCTTAATGCCCTCTCAAAGGCAACACACAGAAGTCTCCATAGGCCTGATACCATCCCTGGCTGCATCCGACATGAACACAGGCATGGGCTCTCAGATCTATTCTGCACTGTAGTCAACCAAAGCTTGAGCACTGGTGTCATCCCATCTGCACAGAGGACAGACACTGTCATTCCTATACACAAAGGTGGAGCAATCCACTGACCCAGCCAGTCATATACACATCAGCCTAACTAGCCTGCTCTGCAAGGGCATGGAAGGCAATAACAAGGACATTATGAACAGGGACATTGGCAACATCAAAATGCCTGAGCCCACACAGCATGGCATTGTCAAAGGGAGATCAGGCCTGTTAACCTGGTCGACCTCTCTGAAGTGGTCAACAAACACAAGAACAAGAGGAAGATGATGAACAATGCCTACCTTCACCTAGTCCAATTCTCTCACAGTAATCCCCAGGCTGCCATGATACATATGCCTACACAGCTAAGCATCAACCTGTATGTTACCAGATGGGTAGCTAACTGGCCTAATGATAGTACCTACTCGGTCAAAGCAGTGAAACCCACCTCTAGTAGTAGAGTATTCCAAAGCGGTGTACTTCAAGGATCAGTCTGGGGGCCTCTACTGTTTGAAATATATATATCTGAGGTACAGGACAAAAGCAGTGGCTATGGCTGACCAGGTGTATAGATGCTTGCAAGCTGGCCACTGTCTTACATTCCTCTACTGATGTGAGCATCCCCCAAGAGGCCCTCCCCCAAGTAATGACTGGTGCAAGAATCATTTCTGCAAACTGACTGCCAGGAGAGGCATTATTCTCCCTGCTGTGGCAGATGTCATCCACACTAATTATGACAGTGATAATGTATTGAGCATGCAATCAGGTACGAGGTGACTTGTGCACCAAGGTTGGTAGCAACATGACAGTTTCCCACTGTGTGGGTGCCATTGTACAGAAGGCTGTCTATATGGCCCACCTCACAAATATGGGTATGTCATCCATGAACCAGGAGGCCACAACATCCCTGTGCTCCACCCTTATCAGACGCATTACCAAGTACAATGGCTCCTTTGGCATGTACCTTGCCAACCAAATGCAGCAGTTGTAGAGATCACAGGGGTTCGCGACCAGGCAAATCCAGGGCCTGTAACATCTATCCAGTACAGGTAGGCTGAAAGCCCTGTCTCATACAGACTGATCATAGGTGACCTGTGTCAGGCATACAAGGCCATTTCCAAACCAACATTGATGGCATTTCTGCATATCTGTAAGACAAACCCCACTCACGCATCATGCACGCAAAGCCCTCACCTGGTCTGCAACATGTATAGTACTTGTTGGTGGGATAGTGTAGTGTCCCACACAATACACTGTCTGTAAAATATTCTCCCTTCCCATGTCTAGCAGAGTATGTGTATAGCCCTCTTAAAGAAGAAGCTGGACAACTGCATGGGAAATGGATGGGTTATCCCTGGGATCCCACGGGTGTACCAGCTGGACAGGGGAAACAGGTGCTGGCTTGGAAGGGACATGGCCGAAAATCTGGGCCAGGCTTATGAGGGCATCAGGGCCAATAGCCTGGTATCATCTTATGAGGCTATGCACCTAGTACTTTACATGTTTCCTGTATGTATTGCAGACTGTCCTACAATGTTGTCTGAAATGAATCCCTGTGAGTCTGAACTGTGTAGGTACTGGAGTGATAGCGTATAGTTTTGTCCCTTCATCAGTTATCATCACATATCATTACACCTTGTCATTGTGTGTGGTCTGTATAGCAGTAAGTCAGCTCTTACAGTACGTGCATATGCACTTGGTGACACTGTATAACTCATTCCAATAGCCTTGGTCTTGGCCACAATTACCATTCTGCTATTAGGCCCATCACATGGTAGGATTTGTCACCCTTTGTTGGGGGTCTTAGAGTAGCAGTGAAAGAGATGGAGTGCAGCAGGGAGAACTACTGTAAGGTCTGCCCTGAAGGGCCCATAGGTGTCACAGCTGTGCCACATTTTTCCAGGAGTGTGTGTGTGTGTGTGTGTGTGTGTGTGTGTGTGTGTGTGTGTGTGTGTGTGTGTGTGTGTGTGTGTGTTTGTGTCAGCAAACATAATACTGCAGGGTATTAATTCACATATGTTGTCTTCCCCTTGCAGATGAACACAGGGGTTAGTGACCCTCCCCCTTACAACCTGATGTCAGTGTTTTAGCGGCCTTCCATGATAATGGTGGTCATAGTGTGGCACATATGGGGTTGTTGGTGCCTGAATCCATGCCAATGTTTGGTATCCCACTTTCATCCACCATGTCCCCGCATATCAGTATGCCCACACATACCCAGTCCCAAGCAGCCACGGATAATGGACAGGTTAAGGGTGGTGGCATGAAACAGGCTAGTGTGTTGAGTATGGCGAGTGTAAGTGTAGACACTAGCCATAGGCAGACAGAAAGTGAG
The DNA here is from genome assembly GCF_019279795.1 of Protopterus annectens. Classification (NCBI taxonomy): domain Eukaryota; kingdom Metazoa; phylum Chordata; order Ceratodontiformes; family Protopteridae; genus Protopterus; species Protopterus annectens. Next base: position 478,408,436 of record NC_056727.1, read on the forward strand.
GTCACACACAGGTAGATGGACAGCAGTGCTCGACAGAGGGCTGCTGCCCATCCAGCCCTGCCATGAGTGCCAGAGCAGATGTCACCAGATGCGTGTTGCAGTCCGTCATGGAGGCATAGGTACATACTGACTGCAACACCAGACAGATGCTCAGGGTCATGAATGCAGTGCTCCCTGCCATGCATGATGACCTCCACGGCATTTGTGATGCCATATGTCATCTTGCTAATTCATGGATAGACAATGGGGCGAGACATTGTCACTGCTCGACCATGTATTGTCTGTGCTTAAGCATGTGGTGGGAGTAGAGCATTGGCCTGGTGAACGTAGGTAAGCAACGTGATCAGCTGTGAGCCCACGTGGCCATGCACATTCACAATCACATAGTTGCAGTGCCAACAGCACCACCAAATGGAGGGTGCTGTCCACACAACACCAGAGCAGGCCATAGGCATGTTGTCCTGGCCAGTACCATCAGGGACATGGATCCAGCAGACAGCACTCACCATCAGGGAGTAGTACTGCATCTGTCCTTCGGCCTGGCAGTGCCAATGATACTCCTGGCACAACCAGTTATTGTGTCCCAGCTGGGAGATGGTAAACCATACATCCTGCCATGTACAGTCGACAGCTGTCCAACATAGCCCTGTGTCAGGCATCCACATCGCTTGATGGTGTGCAAACACTCACACATCCCTATCACCGGACATTCACCACCAGACATGCACAGCTCCTCTGTATGGCCCAGTTGAACATCACCCCTCCAGACACACACACACACACACACACACACACACACACACACACACACACACACACACACAAATGGTGTCAGCCATATGGCCCAGTTTAGGCCTCTGGCAATCCAACACTATGCCTTGTGCATGTGATGTTACTTGTACCACATCCCTGTTATCCATACCATCGATGCACAGACATGCTCATATGGGTCTGATGCACAGGGTGACTATAGTACAGTGCAGCAATGTCATGCTGTGTATGGTGCTGTCTGCTGGCAGTAGTTATGGGTACACAACGAGGTGTATCTACCTTGTTAGCCATGATGCACTATTGCTGTTAGTACTGCTGACTGACTGTAGTGTCATGTACTGTATTCTGGTAGTGTTCCAGGTGTCTGTGTGTCTGCAAGCTGTGGGCCTGCTGACAGTAGCAATGATGAGTAAGGCAGAGTGGAAACACAGTGGCCTTTTCATAGCCAAGGCACAGCTGTATATGTACATGTTTACCAGGTGTGTGTACATGCAACAGTGTGTGAGGGGCAATTGTGGCAGACAGTGTGACCTTGCATACGTACTCTTGACACAGCCACCTAGCCTTCATACATGTCACCTGGGTGTTCTGTAAGACCGCAGGTTCACATATACAGAGGAGGTTACTTGAGTACTAGAACTAGGTCCCTCACAAGCTTAACCATTACTTAAAATGCAACAGATTCAGCTATCAGCAGCTGCTGCCCCTGCCATTTCTGTCACATCCACTCAACCGTTATGCAGTTGATAAGGGTATGCCTGGTACTGTGTATGACAGGTTTAGGGTATGTATTCCTGGCTCAGGTCAGCCCCTGTTAGTCTAACCTGGCAATCACCAGCATGTTTGGCTGCTATCTCATATGCATGCCTGGCCTCTCAAGCTGGTAGTTCACACATAGTCATAGTCCTGTACATGGGGTAGCTGACAAAGGGCTGAGCACAGCCCCTACCTGCACAGTCTTATGAATGATAGTGCTAGATACATAACACAGAGAGCACGGCAGTACTGTAGTATGGCAGTGTCTACCACTACTATTGAAGTGGGTGACAATTGCAGGGGCTGTTAGGATTGCCAATGGTGGGTACAGAGGCCCTTAACATGTTAGAGCCATCTGACACAAACCCACACCGCTGCATGGGGACATGCATTGAGACACACATGCATATGTAGGTGACACTTATCAGAGTAGATGATCTACCCATCTATTAATGTGCAATACACAATGATATGACCATTGCACCACAGTGGCTTGGTGTTAGAAACTGTGTAACTGTGTTTGTACCATGGATGACATCTGTATGGGCTGACACTAAGTTTTCAATGGGGGAGTTCACAGGGTGGAAGAGGCACATAAAATGGTACAGCCATCACATACACACACTGAAGACAGCCACAGGGGCTGTGCATACAGAAACACATACACAGTTGCCAATAGACATATTAGTAACCATACATTTCCACTTGTATGTACTATAGTGCTGCATACATATGACATGCTCCACATAGATTATATGCCTGGAACATAACACACAACCTCTTACAACAGGTAATCTTGCAAATGCCTTCATGGATGGTGGGATAACCCACCAGACATAGTGATTGGTCTCGTCTACTGCTCCTACAAGCCTGCACAAGCAATAGAGTGACAGACTTTGTATCAGCATGATGTGTCAGTCAGGTATGATGTCTGATGCTGGCATGTGTGTCAGTACGGTAACTGGTTGGTAAGTGTGTACAAGTACACCTAAGGTGAATGACATCAGCAGGCCTTGTAATGTAGGGCAATAGGACGTGTTCTGGATGGTACATGCCTCAGAATGGTATAACCCACACTCCCAGAGGATATGATTCACACCCAAACACACACACAGGGATGATGTGAGTTTCACACACACAGTATCACAGTTGGCACTATTGAGTTTAGAACTCCTACCTACCTAGTTATTTGTACTACAGTTTTATGCAGTCATCACGCACACCACGGAGCTTATAGGATTTAACAGTGTCACAAGGTATGTCTAAGGTGATTACATCAACAGCCCTTGTAAAGTACGGCAATGGGAAATGTACTGGGTGGGAAGGGCATCAAAATACATTACCCTACAAACATACACACTTACAAACACCTTTACACACACATACACATTTGGCACATTTGTGTGTAGAATCCTTGCCTATCTAGTTATCTGTACTATACTATTACTTAGTTATTATATGCACCATGGAGCTTATAGGGCTGAGTGCTGTCCAAAGGTACTTCTAAGGGCAATGACATCAGCAGGACTGCTAAAGTAGGGCATTGGGAAGTGTTGTGGGTTGGAAAGTCCTCAAAATACTTCAGCCTACAAACATACACACATGCAAACTCTTGTACATACATTTATACACACACACACACACACACACACACACACACACACACACACACACACACATTCACCAGACCTGAGAATAGAACCTCTGCCTAGCTAGTTATTTGTACTATAGTGTTACTCAGTTATCACATGCACTACAGAGCTTACAGGGCTGACAAGTGCACAAAGGTACTTCTAAGGTGAATGACATCAGCAGAACTGCTAAAGTTGGGCACTGGGATGTGTACTGGGTGGGAAAGTCCTCAAAATACTTTAGCCTACAAACATACATGCACTTGTACACATACACACACACACACACACACACACACACACACACACACACACACACACACACACACACACACACACACACACACATGCACACTTGCCAGAGCTGGGAATAGAACTCCTGCCTATCTAGCCATTTGTACTATACTGTTACATAGTTATTGCACACGCCACAGAGCTTATAGGGCTGGGGCTGTGCAAATGTACTTCTAAAGAGAATGACATCAGCAGGACTGCTATAGTAGGGCACTGGAAAGTGTTGTGGGTGGGAAAGTCCTCAAAAATACATCATACACACTTATACACATGCACACGTGCACACGCGCACACACTCACACATGTGCATACATGCACACATGTGCACACACCCACACACATGCACACACCCTCACACATGCACACATCCGCACACGCACACACACACACACACACACACACACACACACACACACACACACACACACACACACACACATTTGCCAGAACTTGGAATAGAACCCCTTCTGATTTAGTTATTTGTATTATACTGTTACATAGCTATTGCACATGCCACAGAGCTTATAGGGTTGAGGTTGTGCAAAGGTACTTTTAAGGGGAATGACATCAGCCAGACTGCTAAGAGGGGGCACTGGGAAGTGTATTGTGTGGAAATGGCCTAAAACTGCTTCACCTACAAACACACACGCACACACGCACACACACACACACACACACACACACACACACACACACACACACACACACACACACACACACACACACACACACACTAGGACTGAGATATGAACCCCTAGCTATCTAGTTATTTGTACTATAGTGTTACACAGTTATCACATGCACTACAGAGCTTATAGAGCTGACAGGTGTCCAATGGTACTTCTAATGTGAATGACAGCAGTGGATCTTGTGAAGTAGGGCAATGGGAAGTGGTACTGAGTGGGAACAGACTCCTAATACTTAGACCTACAGACAGACAGACAGACACACACACACACACACACACACACACACACACACACACACACACACACACACACACACACATGCACACACACACACACACACACACACACACACACACACACACACACACACACACACACACACACACACACACACACACACACACAAACACACACACAATGTGATATTATAACCCCCACCTCAGTACTATTACACAATGGACCTTGGCTTCATGCTGGCACATGCAACTGGCTGCAACTGGTATGCCACTGTCTGCAGCAGAACATCACTCTATGCCATTCAGGGTATCCATGTGTGTGACTCACTCTGTGTGTGTGCCCCCCTGTCTCTCTCTCTCTCTCTCTCTTTCTATCACTGTCTGTCTCTCTCTTCCCCACATCTATGTGTGTGTATGCTTGACATATTGTTATCTGTTGTCCATATATATGTCTGTGTATCACACACAAGAGATGAAGATATATCACATATGGGCCACCTACAGCTAGCTGGGGGTAATCCTGTCTGATGGGTGGGTGTAGGGACAGTTAAAGTGTACATAGCTGTCTGTATGCAAAGGCAAATATGCACAATACAGTTATATAGTCTGATGTGGGTTCCAACATGGCCTGTGATTCTCTAAGTGTAGGAGTATGCCCAGTATGACCTTCTATAGTGAGAGTGGGACTCCATTCCAGAGATAGGTGTACTCTGGTCCGGGCTTTTATGTGCTACAGCCATATCTGTCAAAGATAAACAGGGCTTTCCTAGAGGTACTGGGTTTGTTTTAGCAGACATTTTCTGACATATCTGAAGTCTGACACTGCAATGTATTGTGTCATTACCTAGTAACAGACATCCTGAGATCATCACAGTGCTTTACCAGAGGAATACAAGATGTATGATGCACAGATCAATATTATGAGTCTGACTGTATACACTCCTGCCCAAAAAGGCCAGTTGAGAGGTGTGGCTACAGCCAGTTGACTGATGAAGCTGTGTAAACAGTCCAGCAACTTGGTGATATACTGACTGGGGAATCTCCTGCTTGTGTTGTATTCTTCTTACCTGAAAAGTCATATCCTGGTGTGGCCATACCTCTCAGCTGTACATATTCTGGCAGAATGTCTAGGTGTTTATCTAGAGGTTTCATCCATTCTACATAAACTTGTGTTTTATGGCAAGTTAGTTGCATATAATTGAAGACTGACATTACAAAATAATGACAGACATTAGTGTTTCAGACTTCATAAACTTCAGACAATTCCTGCTAATGCAAAACCCCTTATCCTACCAACTTTCTTAGTATGTAAGGGCAATATTTACAGCATGTGCCTATCACTGTGCCTTTGTCCCACTTTTATTTATGACCCTGTCCAGATATCTTGGGAGGTATGGGTGTGGGTACAGAGTGCATTCTTCTATGCAGAAATGTCCATTATATGTGTAGTATATTCCACATAGCACTGTGACTTCCAGATATGTCAGTGGCAGAGCAGTACAGAGTAATGTGGTGAACCACTGACAGACAGTTGTGTATAGGTTGATAGGTTGCTATGACATTAGTAGGGTATTGGCCCTGAAGCCCTTATAACCCACGCAGATGAGAGTGTAGCTCATGTTACAACATGTCAGCACACAGAGCCCCTGTCGAGCAGGGACACAGGTGGGATCACAGGACTGTATTTTGTGTTTCCTGGGCAGTTATACAGGGAGCACATCACTAGGGTTATTGAGACACTCGGCTTGCTGTTGACAGCGAGTGTATTCCACAGATGTGGTAGTGTGTGGTACACATATCTGTCACACCAACAAGCCATACTGATATCACAGCCCAGGTTGCTGCTGCACCTACAGGTTGATGGAGTGGGCCTTGAGTTCGAGATGTGCAACAGTCCCATCAATGCAGGGTCCGGATTGCTTTGTATGCCAGACAGGGGTCACCTCAGCAGAGTCTGTATGGAATGGGGTAGAGGGACAGTGCTGTTAACCTATCTGTGTAGGGTAGGTGTTTGATGGTTTGGGGTAAGGCCTTAGTGTTTGCAAGACCCTGGTGTGTGGAGTCTACATGGTCTGTGGTGTGTAGGTTTGTGGAGGTCTCATGTGATTTTGCCTCTGAGGTGTCCATTGTTTGGGTTTTTATTTTGTTGCGACCTCCACTTACAATGGTGTGTGCTGTGTATTTGCAGGTGATGTTTAATCACTGCTTACACTCATGGCACCTATGTTACTGCACAATCTGTTCTGGTGTGCACATTCTCCATTTGTCTGGCCAGTGGTTCCCCTTCCCCTTATGTGTGTCTCTATGTCCTTCTGTAGTCCAGTCACAGGCTTTGGCCACAGTGGCTGCTGTTATGTATTTATAATTCTGATGTGGGTGAGGTACATGCTGTTATATCGCACACAGGGTTGTAGAATTCACACCTCTGAGTTTACCTGTTTAGCAGGTTGCCCATCATTGCACCACTCCATTTGCTGTCGTCCTTAGATTTTTTGTGTTGCTATATGTTATTATGAGGCTACATGTGGGCCTAGCTGTCATACCATCACAAACTGACATCTGCACAGGCCCAAATATGACAGTCAGATAAAGGCCCACACATGGGAACAGGGTGTTAATACTGTTCTGCCAAACATCGATATTTGGGAGACCGGTTTGATAATTGCTTGTTTGCGCTTATGGGTTTGACGTCTGCTTCCCCACTTCCTGCATTGCTGCTTTGACATGACCCTTTCTTGTTTTGCAAACAGTTGGTATGCAAATGCAATGTTAGGACAAGCAGAACAGATATACAAGGCATAATTGTGCTCCTTCTGTGACAATCTGTGTCATTCCATGGGTATGGCTGTTGGCCATTGACATGTTGTCAGTGCTGACACAGAAAGGTGGCAGCCTGTTATACACTGGCAGTACACTGACCTTCAGATACCTGCTGTCCTACTAGGCATCATACCTCTCAGCTTCTGAGAGCCAGACATCTGTACAAAGCCATAAGTGATTAGGAGACAAAGGCCTAAATATAGGGACCATTTGAAGTATTGGCCTTACAAACCTAGAAAGGTGATTTACTAACAGGTTTTGCATTAACATGCATGTTTCTATAGGGTATGAAGTCTGACACTAGAATCTGTCATTATTTTCTGACCTTAGTCTTGCATGATTTGCCATTGAATTGCTAGACAACCACTATTTCATGTTATACAGACCACACTTATGATGCAAACCTCTGGATATTCTGTGATAGGTCTGTACAGTTGAGGGTGTGGCAGGCACTGTGTAGGTTACTCCAAGCCGTGTACTGTTCATATGTGTGGCCACATGTCCATGACCTGTACAGCTTTCCTGCATTAACAGATATTGATATCTGGACAGTGTATACAACTCCTACCTTAGGTGTAGCTGACATCCAGAATACTTGGCACTGCAGTTCTTGGAACATGACCCTGTCAAAGACAGCACTGTACCTAGGTCACTACAACACAACAGCCGGGAGTAAGTGCTGGCCACATCCTGACAGTATTAACCACACATATACATAGCTCATTGGCCCCTGCATATTGTGGACATGCAACAAGTTATCATGTTGATTGGGACAGCCATGGCAATGTGTGCTCTGCTGCTATTTCCCTGCAAACATACACGTTACTGCATTTCTATGGGAATATGGGTGTGAGGGTGGCACACATATGGGTGTGGGTGTGGCACACTTGTCAACTGTATACATTTGCACAGACTGTGCTGATATTTGCTTTACATTTTGGTTCCATTTAGCATAGTATTGTGCCCTGTCTTGGAGACTAGAGGCATATTACTAAAGACCACAGGTCAGATTGTAATGGCATACATTTGAGTTTCAGACTTCTTAACCTTCAGAGCCTTACTGCAACTGCAACTGTGTCCTATCATTGTGTACGTCTGTAGGGGATATTTCATCACTGTCGCCATTTGTGGGCCTTTGCCAGAATTTCTTTATGGTTTTCTATGGCTGACTTGCTGGGTGAGACTGAGGGGTGAGTATGGGACCCCCACACTGACATCCATGCCTGTTACCTATGACCCCCCCCAGTTAGTTGCTCCCCCACATATACTGCAGTGGAATTTGTCACCTTGGGTACTACTGCAGAGTGTAGGGAGGCCAGTATTGGACAAATATTTCTTGGTGTCCCACATAGCTGTCAGTTGTCTGCTGCTATCCTAGTAGACCACTCCATTCCCTTGTATGAATGCAGCAATACCATAGATATGCTACCAGAACATACTAATCTATTCATTTATTGTTAATAAGACTGACTTACCTTTTGCCTGCAGCAGTTGTGAGGATAGTGCTTCAGGGCTGCCTATGTCATATGCATGCAGTACACTTCCTATACATGGTAAGATACAGGTAGTGTGATGTGTGTGGCATCCATTTTAATGTGTATGCAAGTCGGACAGAGGTGTCAGTCCCTGGGTACCTACAGTGTCAGTGTGTATGCTATGGGTTGACTCTTTGCCAAGGCCAGGGCCTACTGGGCACGCCTCCATCTGCCTACAGGAGCTGGCTTAGAGGATTCTTCCTCTGAGTCCCCCTGTGCCTGTGGGGACCTTGGCAATGGTGGAGGGCTGTGTGGCCCTTCCCCATGCTGTTTCTGCTGCAGCTGTTTCCACAGGATCATATTGTGTAGCATGGCATATACTATGAACATGTGTGCACATGTGGCTGGAGAGTACTGCATGGCTCCACCAGATATGACAAGGCAGCGGAACCGTGACTTGAGCATCCCAAACACACACTCTATAATGATCCTTGTTTGTGCGTGTGCCTCATTATGGCATTCTTGAGTGGGTGTGTGTGCATTTCTGATGGGAGTCATCATCCACAGCCCCAGTGCATAGCCAGCATCCCCCACCAGATGGCCATATGGGATGTCCCCCCTGGCAAATCCCTGGTACGGCTGTGAGGAATGCCAGATGTGGGAGTAGCCGTGATAGATTCCAAGGCTGCCAGCACACACATTAATGATAATGCCCTGGGCATTGCACATGACCTGGCAGTTGATGGAGGGAAAGCCCTTGCAGTTTAAGTAGACCCTACCCTGTTCACTGTGTGGTGCTTTGATGTGGATGTGCGTGCAGTCTATGGCACCCAGTACCTCCGGATAGTCTGCTATATGGTGGAAGAGGTGCATATTGCTGGTCCTTTCCTCACGGGTGCTGGGGAAGTAAATCTGCTCACCAGCATGTGGTAGCATGGCATCCAGGAACTGATGGAGTACCATGGATGCAGATGCCTGTGAGACCCCTATGATGTCCCCAGTAGGTCTTTGGAAATTACCTATAGCTAGTATTCTTAAGGCTACACATACCTTGGTATCCACTGGGATGGGTTCCCCTCTGTTGGCTCTGGGTCTGAGGTGAGGCCGGCACAGCTCAATGAGTTGCTGGAGTATGTCCCTGTCCACCCTGTAGCGTTCTACCTCCAGATCATGAAACCCCTGGTAGGTTACCCTGAGTCTGAATACTCTTCTCCCCCTCCTCAGTCTGAGGCAGTTGCCAGCATTGTCCTCCTCACTGCCCTCAGCCTCTAGCACATACTGATGTATCAAAGTGACAGCAGCCCCTAACATTTTGTCGGTTAAAATTCCCCTGAGTGTGTACACCACTGGTGCAGAGTTTGTGGGAAAAATCAGACTGTAAGGTGTTTGCACAATTTATACTGTTGCTCTGCAGATGCTGCCTGTATGATTGGCTGGCTATGATTCATTCCACCTGCCTACTATATTATTTGTATTTGATTGCTTTTATTCTGCTATTTCCCTTTTTTTCCTTTCCCATTTCCACCCCTTTTAAGCCCCAAGGCATGCAGCACAAACCTGGTGCCCAAATGTAAACAGTTTTGGTATTTCCATTTTTTTTTTTTTAAGACCCACTGCATGCTGCACAAACCCATTTAGCTAAAGTAAACACTCTGAAGCAGAAATGGCCTTTCCTGGATGCAAATACACTCTTCATTTCATGGAATAAGTCAATACAGCCTCAGACACACCCCCTTGCTTAGCTGTGCTAGCTAAGCTCAAATGGGAGCCGTGGAGCTCCAATGTGCTTACATTAGGTATGACACACCCCCTTTTCATGTCAGCTGCTTCTCCTGCTTACACCACTGCCTTATAGCTTCTACACGGATTAGGTGCAGCCAGAGATTGGTCTCCCATTTAGTGATTCAGTAAAATATGCTCATTTGCATACCCCATTGCCTTAGTCCCTTGTTACACCACTACGCCACAGCCTTCCTCCTTAGCAATCAGTGTTATCTGTTATTGTTTTGATTCTGCATACCATACACTATATTGTCAAAATGCAGATTTCATTTAAAATTGTCTTTTCACATATTTTTTTATTTTCGTCACAATCCCATTTGCGTGCCACTGCGCTATGCTTAAATGGCCAAATTCAGCCCAAAAAAATAAACTTTGATTTTTATGATTTTGCAACTTGTCCATGCCAATGGCCATATGTTTGGCCATTGGTATGCCTAATGGTTAGAATACATGCTTTACTCCATTTTGATTTTTTGCAGAAATGTACTCGGTTAGTAACTGAATACATTTCTGCACCTCACACTGTTCTGGCACGGTTGCCTGTCTGTTTACTGAATCACTAATTCACCTCATTTGCATGGTTTTCCACAGCAAATGAGGTAATTAGCATTATTCAGTGGTGTCTGTGCCAGAATAGTGCTGGCAGGCTTGTGCATTGCCTCAGCCTTGTTTACTGGATCGCTCGATGGCCATATTCCATGCAGGACCTGCTGCACTATTCCTGCATGGAAAAAATGTTTGTTGAATCCCGGGGTCTGTCTTTGTTGTTCTGAATCAGACTTGCCACTCTAAATAATTTTTGCTTTTAGATATGTGTCTGGGTAACAAGATGGCTGTTTCAGGAACGATCATTGTTTCATAAGAACTTAATCCTGCTTTACCTGTATGTCTGGGTCAGGGCCAGCCTTAGCAATTGTGGTGCCAAATTTGGACCATTTTGGCTGAGCCTCTAGCTAACCTCCCATGCCCATAGTAACATCCCACCCCTGCTTCCAATTGTTGGCTTATTGAACTTAAAGACTACTTCAGATGAGTTATCGGGAATGTATGCCATTTTATAAAAATAAAAAAATACTTATTTATTTGTTTATATTTTGTCATAAGACATGTTAAAACAGAAGTAAACTACTGGACTTCTGGATGACCTCCCCAAAGCCAACATCTTGTGTAGATCCTCCCTCAGAATCTGCTTAACTCATTCAGGAACACTGTAAGGGCTTATTTTATGGATCATTGAGGCCCTCTGTCTACATGGTATTTGTTTTGAGTCAATGCAGCTTGGCTTAGCAGTAAACATGTGCTCAGACTGCTGTAGTTCTGTCTAAATCTCCTTAACCTGGGTAGAAGATAGATGCATATTTCCCCCTTAAACCTCCATAGATTTTTTTTAGTATTTCTTCACTTTTCTGTCTCCTTCCTTTGCCTTCTCCCTCTAATTTGACTCAGGCCTTACCATCCTTCACAACAATAATACATACTGCAAATTATTTGTTCTTCATATATAATTTTCTCTAAAGAAACAATATACTATATGATGTTTTGACAGTGTACAGGTACACTTTTTGCATATTTTACTGACTAAATTCTTTTATCATGTCTTCTTAAGACTGTATTCATTCATGCTGCATATTATTCTTATGTATACCTCTTTGAATGCTTTCTTTTGCATTACCATTGTTGCCTTGGTGTTAAAGTTTGTTTCTTTGGTTGTGTTCTACTGTGCTAAGACTGAAAAATGATTTAGGTGGATCAGGGCTTTTCCTTGGTTAACAAACTTTAAATCAATCAGTCAGCCACACTATTTTGTCAGTTAAGTACTATACACATTCCAGTGTCTTTGAGAGCTGCAGAAGACAGCACCAAGCAGGAATTGCTTCTAACAGGCAGGCTTATTTTGAAAAATTAAATTTGTAAAACCTTTGACCAATCACAGTCCCCGGCATTTGCCAGCCATCCCGAATGTCCTCCAGTGCTAGGAAGCAAAGGACAAATGAGACAGTGGAACTACACTTATATCATTGTTAGAAGATTGGAGGCGCAAAAAAAGAACATGAAAAAATTCTGACTTGTATTAGACATTCTGATTTTGTTGTTGTGTCTTTCGGCTTTTCCCGGTTAGGGGTCGCCACAGCGGAACTCCAGTCCGCTAATGATTGGCAGTAGATTTTTATGTGCCGAGTTGCCGGCCCTGATGCACAGCCTTCAATGAAGGTATGCCCATTCATGCATGTCTCCACACAGAAGACGCTCTAGCTGAGAATCAAACAGGACGTCTTACTGTGAGGCGACAATGCTACCGCACCACCACCACCGCAGTAGACATTCTGATTTTGTATTACCCCTGTATTCCTTCATGAGCTTATAATCATTTCCTGGATTTGCTCTGAATGGCTGGAGTTTTTTACACAATTAATTCTCACATATTTTTACTGCAAATGTGTTTCTATAAAACCACATGCAAGTAATGAACTTCTTCAGAATGCTGAACAATAATAGTAATAATCTCAGAGTTATGCTTAGAAACAGCATTGTCAACACACCACAGCATTTAAAACTATATATGAAAGTCTATTTTTACCCATTTAATTATTTGTTTTACAGGGTACGTGGATTAATATATGTAGATCTTTTCTAGCCATATCTCAGGTCACAAGGGCAACAGTGAAGAATACATTCAGGGATAATTTAGCGTGGTTACTAAACACCATGTTTTAGCAGAAGGGAAGAAATCAGAATGCTATAATGAAGCCCATGTGGCTGTTGGGAGAGAACATAACACACACACACACACACACACACACACACACACACACACACACACACACACACACACACACACACACACACACACACTTTGTTCAGCTTTCTATAATACACGTCCCCCTGAAAACTCCTCCTCATTCCAGTCCAAACATTTTTAGCTTTAAGTTTCTGGTAGCCACCCCCCCCCCCGCCCATTTTGTATGTGACTCCGAAACTGTGATACCTCTGTACTACATTTATTTGTCAAACTGTTTCTGTTACTGTTTTTCCACTTTCAGCCAAATTAATCATTTTTCGGTCCACCTTTACCCCCACCACTTACCATATACACCTCATGTTTTACTTCTCTGGGATTGTTTTGCACTTATCTGTGACTCAGCAAGCCCTTCTCTGCCCCATTGCTGAACTGGTAAAATTCTGTCACAAGTCTTATTGTCAAAAGCTACCTCACATCACAGTATTTGTTATTTATTTATTTTTTATGATTACTAATGTTTTCATACTGTCTGAGACTGACTATCCCTCAGTTATTTCTTGTAACTGTATTTATTACCAGACATTTATAACCCCCATGTCAGCAAGATGAGCTAAAGAAAACTCAGTACTTCTCTATCACTCTTCCAATTAAGCCTGGACTTATCTTCTGAGATAATAAATGGAACGGTACACATAACCGGATGGTTAAGCCAACCAGTTCTGATTTGAAATTGAAAGCCCTGTTGAGCGCTCATCACTAGCAAATGACTACTATGGGACTACAAGGCATACAAGAGGCACAAAGCTGTGGTCACTAATAATACTGGACAAGCTGTGGGTGCAATACATGATGGGAAAATTATTTTCTACTAAAGAGACTACAGAAGCTAGAATACCAGTAAAAATTCCTTTGACTTTGTTGTAAAGTCTCTTAGGCAAATATCTGGGTCATGTAAGGCATAATGACCCTGTTATAGGCTAGAGTGGGGCGCCCTAAGAGAGTAGAGACTAGTGGGCCAAATCGAGCCAATTGGCTGAAAGCCAGCCCTGATCTGGGTAACAACATTTATAACATCAGCATAGCAGAAAAAAAAATCATGCTCAGGCAGGCAATAATGTAAAAAGATTTTTACAAAACTTGAAAGAGCATGCTTCTGTTCAAAAAATTATATAGACAAAGTGCCGTTTTTAGTTCCTGTCTGTCTTTTAGCAAACTAATAAGGGGCCTTTGAATCTTGAAATGGTTGAGCTATGTTGTTAAGAAAAAAAACTAAATGTTTAAAAGAGTGGCAGGAACTTAATTTAAAAAGCCAAGGCAGAGTAAATGACACTTACATTAAAAGACACTGGAGAAATTGCTGTGAAAAGAAAATGTGTGAAATCAGAAACAGAACTATAGTAATTTGTGTCACAATCTTATTTTAACAAGTATAGAGACATTTTAAATGGGAATATTACCCAGGATCGGGAAAGATGAAACATGTTAGATTTTCTAAGTTTAAATGAGACAAGTTAGGGAATATGAATAGCAAAATATTTTGCTGGGGCAGGCCTAACATTTTTATTAATGTAAAGGCTTAAAATGCAAAAGATACTATTGTCTATGCCAGCAGATTTGATATAAAAGGGCATGACAGAGAAAAAGATCACTGTAGAGAGTCTTCTGTTAACAGCAATAAAAATGCTGCATTTTGAATGCCTGTTACACTTGAAATGCCAGTTAATACTGAAGCAGTTGCAGCTGATACCATCCAGATGGTTACACCTTTACAACAAGGCCAGAAGCAATTCATACAGTAGCCAAAGCCAATCTGATGTCCCTAACATGTCATGAGACACATGGCATGGAGAAAGGCTAAGCTGTGTCACAATCCCTACCACCACCCCTACCAGAGCCACACATAAAAAAAAAAAGTGTTAGAAAAACAAATACAATAACATTGCTTCATCTATTCTATCTCATTCCATAAACACTAATCAGATTTTGCTTTTGACTAAATATTTTAACTTTATAATTTTTACAAGTTTACTTGATACATTGAAAAATCACAATTGTCTAATTCCATCGATGCATAAATAAGCAAGTAAATAAATACATAAACATGAAATATACCAAAGTTTAAAATGGTTGTCAGTAATGCTGTTCTAATCTTATATAACCTTCCAGGTCAAATAAATCTGGGATTTAGTTATTCTGATCGTACGGTAATTAGGTTTCCTATATTTTTTAGCCGTTCTTTGATTTCGTGTCATTTGGCCTTCCTTCTATTACAGGTTTTGTTAACAAATGCGAAAGGAGAACAGTTTATGGATATAATTTTACCCCAGTGCTGGATTAGTATCTTTAAAGGAACTGGAATTTAATCAATAAATTAAAATAAGCCAAGAAAGATGCCATTATTTTAGTGACAGACATAAAAATGTCCCAATGATACTGCAATGGACTTAATATTCAGAGAAATGTATATACAGACGTGACCTTGGAGCAGCTATGTTTCATGAAATGCAAAAATATGTTGGATGAATATGGCCTGCAAATAATTCATATGAGCATTTTTCTTATCTTGATGTTACACACACTAAATGCCCAGTTCTGCTTTATATTCTAAAATTAATAATAACAAAGAGAGAACACCTCAGTACCCTAGGCTAAACTGGTTTCGTTTTTATTGAGGTTACTGCATATTATGTTGATAGCTTTTTAAAAAATACTGTTAAAAATAAGGAAGCCTCAAAGACCTTTCAACACTTTCTAGAAAATGTTAAGTTGATTGATGTAGAATAATTTCATGTAACATTTATGCACTGAGACAGAAGTTTGGTCCCTGCCTGCAGTGTGAATATACTTTTTCTTCTAATACACTGGCAATAGAATGCGTTCTCCATTCATCTGGGATATGCCCTCACCCTCAGGAATTACATCTTCCCTAAGGCACCTACCATCTTGATCATATATGTCATGACTTTATCTGAACAAGCCATTTCCCCCGACTTAATTTTCCTTAGTGCACTTTGTACTTCTCCTGGGGTGGGTTCTCCCTCCTCCTTCATCTTAGGTTGTGCATACAGCAGTACAACTTCTGTGGAGTTTGTTTCTTCATCGGAAGCTTCATGAAGTACTCCTTCCACATGCCTAGGATGTCTTCTGAATTGGTCAGCAGGTTGTTGCTAGCATCCCTTATAAATGGTACCTGCCAAATATCTGCTTTAGCATTTTGTTGTTGCCTTCCAACCTAATAAAGCATATTTGCGCCATTTACTGATTCACTTTTCAGATGATGGTACAGGTTCTATAATGTCTTGCACTTTGCCACTGACTGCTCTCTTAGCTTGTTTATTACTAATCAACATTCCTTCTTAGTATGTTCAATCGTTTCTTTCTCCCCACTTCTTGCACTCCATCTTTCTTTATATTACTACATAGACTTTTGCATTCCACCATCAGCCTTCCAAATGGATCTGTTTTTCCATACCTGGCTTAAATGCTGATCTGTTCGATTGTCTTTACACATGTTGTTTTGAAACACTGTAACTTTTCTTCTGCTCCAAGTATGTCCTTTTCTTCCTGAGGTAATAAGAGCTCTGAGTATTTCCTTCAACTCGTTTTCTTTAATTCCAGCCAACTTACATGTTATCAGTCAAGTCTCTGTTGAACTTAGAGGTTTTACTGGCAACTGCTTGCAGCTTATTCTGGCCACCAGATGTTTCTCCTGGGGGACAATCATTTCACGAGGGATTACTTTGCAATCCTTGATTTGGCCCCTATGCCCTTTCCTTACAGGAGAAAGTTTTCTTGAGTTGAATGTTTGCTACTCTTATATGTTATCTTTAGCTCTATATATTGGCAGACCACTCACTGGTCACCGTTAAGCAGTTTGCTGGACATAAGTCACAAATGCCCTCTCCTTCATTATTCCTGCTGCTCCAAATGTTCACTCAGGCAATCCTTGTATCTTGTTCTTTTTGTCCCAGCATGCACATTCAGGTCCCCACTTTATCAAGAGCAACTCATTTTGTGTCAGTTTATTGATGAGGTCCTGCAATTGCTGCCTGACAGTTTTCTTTTCTTCACCATTTCAGGCTAGTTACGGAGCACAGGCTGAAATCACAAAGACTGCTCTATCTTTACACTAAGGTTGTATTGCCATGGCTTTGTCACTGATTCTGATGACACCCCTCGCTGTCTTCAGAAGACTCTCTCTCTCAAAATAATTCCAGCATTATTTCTAACCTGTCCTTCACTGACTTGTGGACTCTGGATCCTATAAAAAGTATTGGGAAAACAAGTACAGTTATGTTGCTTCAATTATCCTCTCTTGTTCTTTAAACACTAGTCATATTTTGCTTTTGGTTAAATATTTGACCTTTATACTTTAACTGCGGTGGTGGTGCTGCGGTAGCGTTGTCACCTCACAGTTGGATGTTGCCCGTTCGATTCTCAGTTAGAACGTCTTCTGTGTGGCGACATGCATGAATGGGCATTCCTTCGTTGAATGTTGTGTGTTAGGCCCGGCAAGCCAGTATGTAAAAATCTATTGCCAATCATTAGCGGACCGGAGTTCCGCTGTGGCGACCCCTAACCGGGATAAGCCGAAAGACACAAACAAACAAATACTTTTTACTAGTTTACTTGATACATTGAAAATATCAGTTGTTTAATTGCTTCCCAGTATAAATAAATATGAAAATGAAATATACCTAAGGTCAAAAAGTATACCTGGATACACAGACCATCCAGTCTCTTCTTTACTATGGTGTCATACTCTTTCAAGCTGCATCTAGCCAAGGTAGAGTTTTCACTGTGTGATACCTTAAACCTCCTGTAATAGAGGCCCATGGGATATACACAAATGACCCCTTAAGGACATCAAGTGTTTCAGCTATATGGCTTCTGAATGTCCATGACATTTCACTTTTTCTTTTTAGGTCTTTATGGATACATTCAGGCTAGTGACTTTTTTACTCTATGGTATAGATGTTAGTTGAGATATTTGCATATATCCCATGAGCCTCTATTACAGGAGGTTTAAGGTATCACACAGTGAAAACTCTAGCTTAGCTAGTTTTTTCTTGTAGTTTTTACTAATTGGTTTGTCTATGTGACCTTTTTACTCTTTGCTTTCAAGCTCCACCCTGTTAGTGAATTTATAAAGCAACATTAAGTTTATTGATGACCATACTGATTATTGCTTTATGACTTAATCAAATCATTTAAAGAGTTCAATTGATTTTATTATGTTCTAACAGTCTTTTTCACTTTTGATTTCAGTCAACGTTATGATGCTTTGCCTGTTTTTGACATTTTGCAAAAACACAATGGACATTTAGTTTCTAGATTATACTAGTTATGATAATTGTTATGAAAAGATTGTTTAAACCCTGTATTTATGACTGCAAACATTCCTAAAGGGCAATGTGTAAGTGCAATCAGAAATGTATCTGAGGCTGAGCTTTTAAAATTAGTAATATTTACCATCATTTGGAATGGGTTACAAGCTTGACTTGCTAACTCTTGTTGGATTAAAATATTGCAAGAGATTATAGATGGGAATGTTAAAGTATACATTAATTTAAACAGTACTACAAGCAATTCAAGAGACATCAACAACAAAGTATTAAACATTGATAAACTAAAAAAAGTCTGACTTTAGTAAACCACTATACAAGGGGTGCACAATAATAGCTGCAGGTAGACTGAACAAATAGGAAGGTATCCAGGTTAATCAGTCAGCCTTACAGATTTGTTTATACACATACAAAATGTCTGGCAAAAATATTTAACTTTCAAATATATCATTTTATGATAAGTAATATATAATCTATAGACACATTCGTATGCTTTGACATAGTACCATATCATACACAAACGTGCATACACACACACACACACACACACACACACACACACACACACACACACACACACACACACAGACCCATACCTACAAACTCACACCCACAAACACCCGCACATACATAGACACACACACAAGTTATTGATGATTTATGTGCCCTGTCATGAACAAAAGCAAGTGCTGCTGTGATAGTTACAGTGTTGGAATAGCTTATAGTGTTACTTGTACATTTCTCTCTTTTTATGTAGGCAAGGTTGAGTGTAAACAATTTTATAGGCAACTGAACATTTAGTAGACATTTAGGAATACATGCCAAATTAATGCTTTACATATAAATGTTAATGATCTTTCCTACAAATTTCAATTTCAGATATTAAAACAGGTCAGATGAGTATATTATATAGCAGCCATGCAGGGAATTGAGTGAGAACTGAAGTTAAATGAAAATGTATTTAGAGGCTGAATATGACCATGGCTTAAACACAAGATGTTCTGTAAAGGAACAATAAAAAATTATATGGCTGCCCTGAATAGTTCAGATTTAATATCAGGTAGTCACTTTATTGTGAAGCATTTGTCAATCAATTCTTCAATTTTGTATTAGTTTGCATATATGTCATACTGTGGTATTCATTCTTAACACCTGAAAAAATGACTGATTTAAAAGTTTGTATAATTTATTTTTAACAAAAAAGCAACAATTTGACATAGTAATTTTCTCTTGCTTAAGTCCCTACATTTTTACAAACTGAAATAGTCATTAACTATTCTCATTTTTATTGATTTCTTTCAGTATCTTAATGACAGAGATTCAACAAGCGCTTCTTATGTTCATACAACACAAATACAATAGAGATATTTTAGCCCATACCCAAATATTAATGTCTTACAAGTTAGAATAATATTGTGAGAAATAAATTCATATGTGTATCGTTCTTCACTAGAAGTTATATCATCTTAATATGTAACATAAACATTTAAGGACAGGAAGTCCGACAGAAAAAAAATTGTTCTAGGCCATGATATAAAAATTCTACTGATATATGTCAATATTAAGTATCATCTGAGCTGTGTGATGAATTAAACTTTATTATTTAACTCTGAAGAGTGAAGGGATGTCTTTGATGAAGAAAGACTGAAGTCAGTGCCCCAGATAGTAAAGGTGTTTAATGGTGAGGTAGCAGGAGTGGTGGTATAAATCAGATGGGGCTTCACTACTAAACTGACAGTTATTTTATGATACAGTAGACAAAGGAATCCCACATACCATTCTTACAGAGAAATGACAAAAGGTAATTTACTCTGTGAATGTGTAATATACTGGGCACCTAGCAACTGTATGCATAAGCAGATGTTACACAAAGTACTGAAATGGCAGTACCTCTACAGGCAACCAAGGTGAAATTCTCTGAGCTTGAGTTGCCTGAAGCACAAGATGTTGAGGAACACAATGACAGTCATTGTTTTCTACAGGAAATCATTGCCTGTGTGATTTCTAAGTGTGCTCTAGTAGTAATTATCTTATTTTAGGAAAGTTCTTCCTTCTTCGAGTTAAGATGACCAAGGAGTTGATACATATATATATATATATATATATATATATATATATATATATATATATATATAATACACACTCACAGAAGTTTGGGGAAAACAGGGGGGCTTACTGTCTCCAAAAACACTTACCAAGTTTTTAGCATATTGATTCCCATACATTCTGATGTCAGCTAACTCCTGGCAAAGTAAAACATCATAGTGTAGTATATACATTAATTCTGTTAGCAAGGGAGCTGATGTCTCCCTTAACCCCTGCACCTGTCTAATTTTAAAGATAGAAGGGACCTGTAGGGCAATGACCCCCTTTACAAACAGAATCAGTGAAACACACAGTTCCTTGGAAGACAGGCAATATAATGGTTTCTAGGAGATAAGTGTCTGAAATTTAGACCTGGTCTATTTGCAATTTTAGTTTTAGTTTTTAGGTTTTCAGATGAAGCAGTTATGTGAGTCTTCATAGAATCTGTTATCTAACTAATGAAATGGATGTCAGTATAAAATAACAAGTAGACATAATTTATCCTGATATTTGTAGAATGAGTGTATGCAGATGAGTTGCATCAATATTGCACAAATACCATTTTCTGTTTTTCTTGGAATAGTAATATACTAAAACAAAGAGTAAAAAGGTCACACAGATAACCAACTGGTTAAAAACACAGAAAGAAAAATCTAGCAAGGCTAGACTTCTGTGTGATACCTTAAACCTCTTGCATCAGAGGCTGCATGGGATATATGCAAATCACCCTTTAAGGATATCAGGTGTTTCAGCTAAATGGCAATTCTGAATGTCCATGACTTTTTCTTTTACTTTCATTTTTAAGTCTATTTATGGACAATTTCAGGCCAGACTTAAAAATGAAAGTAAAAGAAAAAGTCATGGACATTCAGAATTGCCATTTAGCTAAAACACCTGATATCCTTAAAGGGTGATTTGCATATATCACATGAGGTCTCTGATACAAGAGGTTTAAGGTATCACACAAAAGTCTAGCTTTGCTAGATTTTTCTTTTTGGAATAGTAATATGAGATGGATACTCTCAGTACCACAAAGGGTATGCTGTGGGGCAATCAGGGCATATTATATATCAATTAGGGCAGCAAGGGATGGTAAAAATGGGAACATGTGAGAAGGGGGATTTTAATAGAGTACCCCAAAATAACAGTGTGGCGAGGGTAGATATTAACTGTAGGGGAGTTGGAGGGATGAGAGTAGCAGAATTTCATTTGTTTTATTGTATCTCTATATTTGTTACCAGGTTTTATGTGCATGAAAAAGTCTGTTATCTTATTGGAGTGATTCAAATATGTTGCAGCTACTGGACTGTCACAAACAAGATTATTACAGAAAGCTATATATTAATATAGTACCTGGAACACATTTGACAGACACAAGCACATTTACTTTTATTTTTGTCCAGCAACAAATATAGAAAAAGGAAACCTTGTTCCAAAGTATATTAACTGCAAGCTGGCATGTCATAATGCTAAAATGGTTATGTCTTTAAGTTTCTTTAATAGTACTGGGTCCACATGTATTTAGGCCTTTATTTTGTGAAACACATTATTATGGTTTCCACATGACCAGTGAATACATTTTCACAATATATCTTTAACTTAAGTTATTGGGCATATGTTTCAAAACAATTAAATGTCTCTTTTAGATTCCTAGATAGAACTATAAAACAGATTGCCTAGTGGTAGGTGGGAGAGAAAAGAAAGAGAAAAAAAAAACACAGTCCACAAAATAGACCTTTTAGTTTATTTCAGAAATATATAGAGTTAAGTCCCTGCTATGGCTCTTGTACAATTCATCATGTACAAGCATGACGACAAATGGCTGCTAGAACATTTCCTGCACATGTCTATGGAGGGAATTTATCATCTTCCTAGAGGACAACTGAAACGCAAACATTTTAAGGGCTGCCATCTATATAGAGCATTTCAGATCTTTCCTAGTGATGAAGCAGATTAATTAACACTAAAGAGGTTTAACAGTCAAGCAGTGTTATTCCCAGATTTTCCAGTACAGTATGCAGTTTGCTTTCTCACTCCTAAACGTGCAGCCTTTGTAAAGTGAAGTGTTTAATTTATGTTAGATTGTAAACTGATAATTTTTGTTTTATTTACTCATTTGTAAAGTTGGCAGATGGGTTGAGCCGCTGATCCTTTATCAGTTTTAACCCAGGTTTCAAGCAGTTCAGAATGGACTAAAATGCTTAACTTCACAGCTCAGTGATAATACATTGATGGGATGTCCGGATCCCCTCCCCTTACACAAAGGTAAATGACTATAACATTTCATTCTTAAAAACTATCATTTGCTTTTTGAATATTTATTGAATATTCAGAAAATATGATTGTGCTCCCCATGGTCAGATGGCCACAGCACATATACCCTGTTTGGATTCTGCTGATCTCTCTCATTTGACTGCAGTGTTATGTCAGGGAAGTTGCTGCAGAGAAGAGCTGGTGCCGAGATTTGTAGAAGGATGTGAAAGACTAGTATTGCATAGGGGACTGGAAATAGTGTAGTAATTGTGTGACGGCTGTCTTTTCAGCAGAAGTAAAAGAACCATGAAGCAAATCCTGAAATTCTGTTAAATAAAATCTGTTTACAAAAAATACAGCACATGTTGAAAATCTATGCAATATAAACTCTGACGTCAACAAAATACAGTGAGTCTTGAAGCTTTGTGAATTAACAACTCCAATTGCAAGAACGTACAGTAAGCATGCAACTCTAGGTATTGGCATAAATGTATTTTTACAGAAATACTTCATCCATCCTGCAGTCCCCAAAGCCTTACAACTTATATATACCAACTCAAAGATTAATGTACCTTGGAGAAGGAGGGGTACTCCAAAGGTACTGCAACCTTGCACTTAGCACCATATTCACATTTGCAGACTCACTATCCCATGTTTTAGAACTATTGCCCTTAGAATCTCAACAGGAAGCCAAACTAGCTCCATGGAACTGAACAACAAAACACAAACTGTGACCCTGATGACCCAGGGTCAGCTAGAGCTCTGGGTGTTGGAAGAGGCAGCAGACGAAGGTGTTAGTGGGTGGCTAATTCCATCTTGCCCATCCCACATTAAGGGAAACAGCCTACCCCTCTGTACTGCTTACACCACATAGAGCAACGAAAAACCACTGGAAGCACTCAAATGTTACCAATAAACAACGATAAAGTGCTGCAAGCCAAAGAAAACTGGAAAACCGTATGTCCTCTTCAAAATGTTTTTAATGAACAACCAAACTCCACAGACCATCACATTAACGCAATTTCGACAGAACAGTTTACAAGCGTTTTCATCCAAGCCACTTGGACTTCATCTGTTCTGTCGAAATTGCGTTAATGTGATGGTCTGTGGAGTTTGGTTGTTCATTAAAAACATTTTGAAGAGGACATACGGTTTTCCAGTTTTCTTTGGCTTGCAGCACTTTATCGTTGTTTATTGGTTACACCACATAGAGGCCAAAGAAGGAGCAATCTGCAATATGAGCCAAGATGTGCACACCCATCAAGATGTGAGTTCTCACACAGTAACCACAATTAGATCCATTTGTGCAAGCATGTGTGAGTCACAAAGCATGATGATCTGGGATCCTATACATGGCAGGCTGCCGTATGTGGCAATGAGGAA
This sequence comes from Protopterus annectens, assembly GCF_019279795.1. NCBI lineage: Eukaryota > Metazoa > Chordata > Ceratodontiformes > Protopteridae > Protopterus > Protopterus annectens. The sequence goes on from NC_056727.1 coordinate 478,432,696, forward strand.
TACAGTGAAACAGTAAACCTGTGGCCATCTCCCATCACCTAGGAGCAAATGGGCCAGTTATATCAAAGGTGAGTCAACAGGCAATGCAAAGAAAAAAATACAGTATAATAATTGCTATATTGTCTGACTGAAATTGGGTTGATATAATCATAAGTTGGTTTGGCTTAGTGATTAATGTCTTCACCACATAGAGAACACGGTACAAGATTTGATTCTGACTTCAGGTTATTGGCTAGGCTTAAAATGGCCCTTCAGGGCAGTTAACCTAGTATTCACCTATAAATATCATACAAAAATAAGTTATTCCTACTTAATCAAGAAAAGAATCTTGCACTGGTTTACCCTAAAACCAGATATGAACTTTTGTTAGAAAGATAGTTGCAGCTTCCAGAGTAAACATCTTGAAATGATCCTTAAAAATAAAGTTGCATGAATAGAAAATATGGTCATTGAACATTATTATAAGGGTGCCAGAATAGCTGCACTTTTATTGTTTGTAAGATTTTTGAGATCTTCACTGTTCATTGTTAACATACGTGTATAACCTAGACACTGAAATCCTTGAGCAGCAGAACGTCCCTTCCAGCTCTCACACATACGACTGTTAGCGTTACAGAATAAGCAGTTTTTGTCTGATTCAGGGTAGCAGATTAAAATTACTTTAAATAGAAAAAAAAGTAAACTCTCACCAGTTTTACTGCAATTGTTTCTTGATTGCAACCAAAACAACTCCTTCTCCTAGTCAATAAATCTCTTCAGTTTTTTCAATTTATTTTTACATACATTCATTAACTAGACAGACAGATTGGTTACAGTGATCATTTTCAACATCGTTCAACACTAAAGTCACATGACCTGCTGTAGCTACATTATAATTTGAGAGCTGCCTAGGAAAATGCAATGTAGTAGGAGTAAATAAATTACTCAGATAAATACAGTTGTTAGTTCAAGTAATATTAGACAGATACAGTGATATCCATACAGAAATTAAACTGCCAAGTGCTTATGAATATGTGTTTGGCCAAAATGTGCTTCCATGAATAAGGTCTCTGTAGATGGGGCCATATTTGCCCTAATCTACACTGACCTTAGGGTTGATTATTTAAGTTCAAGGGGATATTAGATATGGGGCATGTACCTTATAGGTAAGGATAAAATATGAACTGAGTTTTATAGAAAACCTAGGTGTCATTAACAAGCAATTGAAATGTGGGAATAATGTGGACAGCGTTGTGAAAAAAGACAATATTTGCATGTGCATTGTTCTTAACATCTGAATAAAGTGATTAAGAGAGAAATTTACCCACGGCTTACAACTGAAGAAGTGGTCTAAAAACTGCAAGTGCTAAGTTTTTTTTTTCAGTGCTCCATGCAGGCCAGGGTTTCTGGTAGATAAAGTTAGATCACAAAAGTTTCAAACTAAAAATGTACCATTAAGAAGGCACAGTGTCCTTAGACTTCTGTTTGGCTGTTAGAGCAATATATTTACTAATGAACTATGTACTGCCTTTACTAGTGAACACTCATACAATATGCAGATGACTCCAAAATAATCTGCATTTCTCCCACACTACCCCAGCTTCTCACCCTTACACAACAAGCTTTTTCTGCTGTTGAATCCTGGCTCATTGACTGCCAGCTATTCCTTAACCCGAAAAAAGTAAGCTGATCCTTTTTCAGCCAAAAAACTGCACTACTGATCTAAACTATTTCAAACTTCACTCTGCTAACAATACCACTATTGAAATAGTCCACCACACCAAGCTGCTAGGTGTTGTCATAGATGATCACCTACGATTTAGTCTCCGCATTCAATAAAACATAAAGAAAACCCATCAGAAACTTGGCACACTCTACAGAAACAAACAGACCCTAAACTCTTCAACTAAAGTTACCCTTGCCAGAACGTTCCATTTACCCTCCCTGCTTTATGACACATCTAAGCTTTCAACTTACAGAGCTCCTCTAGAACCAAAATGGAACAGTGCTATAGTAAAGTGGCCAAAATCTAGAACACACCACTGTTTAGCACTAAAAAACTAAACTGGCTAGAATTCCACAACCACCTACTATTTGTCCAACTACTAACACTCCACAATGTGGTCTACAAACCTCTAGCTTGTCCAGCTCTAAATAATGTCATCAAACCTGACAACCCAAACAGAACATTTAGGTCTGCAGATAAAGAGCTTCTCGCTATCTCCAAACCCTTTAAGGCAGGTGGACAAAGCCTGTACTCTCACTATGTTACAAAAGTATGGGACTCACTCCTGCTACCTGTAAGAACTACTGCTAACCTACCTGCCTTCAAAACTGCACTAAAACAATACATGAAAAACTCTTGGCTGTGCCCATGTACTGATCCAAGCTAATCTCTTCCTCCAGACCAGGCTAATCTCTCCTTCACTCTCTCTCTCCATCTCTCCTACTATCCTTCCCTCCCACAGACCCCCCTCCCTTGTCTCCTCCTACCACCCCAGTGCTTCTCCCTCATTACGATACCTATCCTCTCTAACTGCCTCTGCATCTAACAATGTACTGATTAATTGTATTTCTAGTAATATTTGTGTGTATTTGTGTGTATTAGTAATTTTGTATATTTGTTTATAAAAATGTATAGTCATCTACTTTACCACAATGTACCCATTAATTGTATTTTTGTAATATTGTGTTTTTCTGTTTATAAAGCTTGTACATTTCAGTCTGCAACTGGAGATTTTCCTCCCAGGCCTTTGCCGAAAATGGGTTCGACAAATGTCAAATAAATAAATAAATGTAGCATGAGAAAGGAATTATGAGCAAGAGAAGAGTTTTATAATATTTAATAAACTAGTCACAGATGCACATAAAATAAAATGTTACAAGATGAACAAGTTAGTTGTGTCACCAGCAGATGCAAATCAGCATGGCATAGGATCTGCAATCATTCAAAAGAACAGAGAAGAAATACATTCAGATAGAAAAGAAACTATTACCAATGATACATGGATAGCTGAGATGCAGAATATTTTGTCTTGGATTCTATTTCAGACTGAGGTGAATGCATTAATGGCAATAGAATTATATTTTATTCATATGCTGGAGCCCAATTAGTTATAGAAAATTCAAGGCACACAGACAATTATTTTAAAGGGACAATATGTCTTGCTATGACTAATAATAGAGCGTTTGCGGCTTTGCAGGTATATGTTGTTAGAAGTAAATTGCAATTACTGATGCTATAAGGCAACATAAGCAGTATGGCATTTCTTGGGCATGTTAGTGTCTATCAACTATAGTTTAGTTAGGGTTTGAAAGTTTAGTGGAGAAAAGGGCTTAACTGGTAACTCGTAAGTAAGGCATAACAAAAGGGTTCAAGCAATTTAAGTTTAACATCTTCTAACAATAAGAAACTTATTTTTGAAACCTGAGGTTGTATTTTTTACAAAAAAAAGGTTTAGGATGGGATGTAAAGGTAGCAACAATGGAAATTTGTTTTGCCCTCCATATAAAATCCCTTTCAACAAACCAGTCTACAAGACATGCACAGAAGCATGGGTAAGCTTGTACCAAAGAAAATTGTAAGTCGTTCCTGACTAGAAGCAGAGCACACCCATCATTAATATGAACAGGTAAATGTCATCTGTGAAAGATTTAATCAGAATCAATGAGGTCTTTTAGAGTTAGGTTAGGCTTCAGCCATGACTGATACAGCTATAAAGTTTGGATTTTATTGAGCTGTCCATACATCTGCTTAGACTATTTTCTGCTTTTGTTGTTTACATTACTAATGTTTATATGTGCAGATTTGATCCTTTGATGTTTTGGAGAAGATGACACATAATTCACCACTGACAATATGTGCTTATTGAAGGAAATTGTAATAGCTGGGTCAGGGTTTAGAATATTAATTCCAGACAATGAGGTTTTGAGTTTTGATAATAACTATGATATTTTATGTAGATAAATGTGTGGTATGTTTTCCACTATGTTAACTGGTTTATACAATTTTTTTTCTGTCAAGGAGTTAAGTTTATTCTTGGCATGGAAGAAATGGTAAAAAAGTGGTTTGAGAGATGTGTTTATATGTATATAGCATACTATTTTGGTAGAGGGTCAAGTAGTTGTTTATAAAGTATATCTACAGATGGTTGAGATTAGACTCCCTGAGCATTAATTGCACACATAACTAGAAGCTAGGAAACAGAAAGCCAGTGGCACACTTCATTGGCACCGATTCCTTTAGTTTGGAAGATTTCTCCCTTCTTCATCTGTTCGTCAGTATTTGTTCCCTTGGAATCTTGTCAGCTGGGGTTTCATAGTGGATCATTTTTGTAATTAGAAGAGTAATTAGTGTATAGATTGTAGTGAATGAAGTGTACAAGTGCATTTAATTGGAAGTGGAAAATCAGATCCAGGTACGTAAGTGTGAGCAGAGTGGATTATTCAAAGGACATTCAAATCTCCTTTGGAAAAGTGAAATCAGCCCTGTTAGAGTCCAGCAAGTCAGGCTGATGAGACGAGTAGCAGTGCAGTAGTTCCTAGAGGATGGTAGACTAGACTCTAGGGTGCCCCCTAGCAGATGAGATGAGAATTAAGACACTATACACAAGTGCAGTGTCTCAGAATGATGAGGTAGCTACAGAAACAAGGTGGAATGCAAAGTGATAGAAGCCATGGAGGGCAGGAGATATTTTGATAGTTCTGGCCTTCTCTGCAAAGCCATAAAGTACCTATGGGGGTTACTTCGCCTTGTCTATGGGCCTCTGATGCATAACACTGGACACAGTTGTTGCTAGGTGAGAAGAATAGAGAAGAAAAGCAGCCTTTATCTGTTGTATTAGTAAGTATATTGCTGTTTCCTCATGCAGAGTTCAGAATTTGCATCAGGATACACAGTATGAGCTCTGCCTACAAAATGAGGCAGTGCTCCACCTGGGCAAAGAAGAGAAGAGTTCTATCAATAAATCAGGGTGTAAGAAGTCCTGTTATGAAAGAAAACAATCAATGTGAGTTATTTTTAAAGGTCATGTAATGATATTGTAATTATACTGCATTAGAAAAATGTATCCCTTCACTGCAACAGTGGCAGCTAACAGTGAGGTTTAGAAGAGAAAAATGAGCGTTACAAATTGAGTATTGCTAATACATTAACAATCTAAACAGAGAGAAAGAGAGAGACAACTTCTAACTATGCTCCACACTGCTTCCCTAAACTTGTCAAGTGCAAGAGGACAATTATTTTGCATTTATTTAATACTTTCTTATGTGGTTGAAATAACTTGGCTAATCAGTTTTGTAAATTAAAATGCAGATATTAATGTTTCTTTGAAGGAAGCCTCCCAGAACACTGTGGCCTGCACTGTTAAATTACAAGAGAGGAATCAGTGCCAGAAAGCAGAACAAATATAAATACACACATAAAACGAGGTTTCCCATGGCTGCTAAATATCGACTATTTGGCATGCAAAACCCAATGTGTACGGAATATCTTTATGCTGGGAGAAATGCATTCTGGGAGTAAAACTCCATAAAGTCTAGATGCTTGTATTTAGTAGTGACTATTCTATGAAAAACATTTACTATCTTGAAACAATAGCAGATATGATAAGCAAAAAAGGCAGAGATTAGGTATTTACACTATCATAAAACCACATAGAAAAACTTACAAATAGTATCACTAAAACAAAAGCTGGGCTCAAGTTGTGAAATATGTCACTGAAGTAAAGTGTTGAATCTTATACATGCATTTTAGGTGAAATTAACCTATCTGTACTGTGTACACATGCACAGACATGAGTGCCCCCTCACACACGTGCGTACACACACACAGACGTATTCCAACACATGCACACAATTATGACCACAAACATACACACCTGCTCCTCCTCTCTATCAATCATGAATAATGATGATGCTTCATATACAGAAAAACTGACAAAATAACCTGATCTCACAAGCAAATTAATTAACTAACATACATGAAAATGTAAACACTCAGTAAGACTAAATCTTTTCTGATATCCTTGAAATAAATTCAAACATTAAGCATAAAAAGCTGCAGAAATGAAACTATTCTGGTTAAAAAAATACACTTGAAATTTTTATTTTCATGTTATTTCCCCTCAAAACAAACAAACAAATGGTACACATTGAATGTTCATATCAGTCAATAAGTCACTTGGTACTTGGACTATTTCATATAAATATCTGCAGTTATTATATAAGGGTTAGCACAGTGTTACACTGGTAACCATTGTTGTCTTACAGATCTTAATTCTCCAGCCAAGTTCCAATTCAGTTTTGAGCTCAGGTGCATGACTTCTGTGTGGAGATTACGTTTTCTTCTCTTGTGCCTGTGTGGATATTTGTTGGAGTTTCCAGTTTCTTCCCATATTTTAAAGGCATGGAATGTATAAATTTTCTAAAACATATTTTTTCTGTATTGTGTGCGTGTGCATGTGCGTGTGCGTGTGCATGTGCGTGTGTGTGTGTGTGTGTGTGTGTGTGTGTGTGTGTGTGTGTGTGTGTGTGTGTGTGCATGTGTGTGTATGCATGGGCAAGTTACTTCTGCTTATTTCTGTGCGTGTGCGTGTGCGTGTGCGTGTGTGTGTGTGTGTGTGCGTGCGTGTGTGTGTGTGTGTGTGTGTGTGTGTGTGTGTGTGTGTGTGTGTGTGTGTGTGTGTGTGTATGCATGGGCAAGTTACTTCTGCTTATTTCTGTGCGTGTGCGTGTGTGTGTGTGTGTGTGTGTGTGTGTGTGTGTGTGTGTGCGTGTGTGTGTGCGTGTGTGTGTGTGTGTGTGTGTGTGTGTGTGTGTGTGTGTGTGTGTGTGTGTGTGTGTGTGTATGCATGGGCAAGTTACTTCTGCTTATTTCTGTACATTTGTGTAAATGTGTATATCTTTCAATGGACTGCTGTCCTATGTTTCTCTATCTTATACTTGCTGTTTGCTGGCAGTTGACACCAGTTCTGCTCCGACCATGGAAAGGATAAAGCAGGTATTTGAGAATGAAAGAAAATATGATTGAATATTATAAAAACAAAATACTACAGAATTTATTCTAAAGTAATTATGGTTTTGTTCAGGTTTATCAGTCACTAGTCCACAATATGGCACCCATTTTCACATTGCACCTCAGGGTCAGTAATCCAGAATATTTACAAGGCCTATTGCTTATTTATTTTTTGTGACTATATCTCTTTTGGTGCTTGTATGATAATGTACACTTGACTGAATCACATGCTCATTGATGGAGACTTCTGTCATTGTGAAAACTCCTTTACTGCAGATGCAATCCCCTTGGAGATTATTATGTAAAGAAGAGGTGTGCCAGAGTCACAGTCATCTACATGGAGGGTTTGGGGGAGTTCTGCCCTTAGGAATAATACTGATTTCAGAGATCTGTCAATAGCTGATATAAGATGTTTTTAAAATGTGAAATGATTTTCATAGTAATAAGGATTTGTGGCTTTCTCTGGAAGTATATATATTTAAAGACAGAAAGGGAAACATATTCTCAGGCAAGGAAAACAATATCTTTCCTTTTACTTTATTCTGACACACTTATAGAGGTGGGACTTGCATGTGTTCCTTTATTCCATAGCAACCACCTGCGGTAGGTATTTCATAGCCAAAGTATGAAAAAATACAGAGAGAATTAAGACTGATAAAGAAACAAATGTGGTAAACCAATTATTACTAATGAATGAGAAGTGTGGGGTATACATTTATATACACAACTCATAAACTTCTATATTTGTGAACCCTTAAAACGTCTGTATTAGCTGTTAAAAATACCAGCTGTCCATGTTTGACAAGTTTTACACAGATGCATAACGTCTGCTGTTCTTCTTAGAGTTTTATTCAAGCTTGTGTTTGGCTGCTAATCTCAACCAAGTATAATGCATGGGAAAATGGATTGTTATCTTAAATTTTCAGTGCCGGTTATGATTTTTCATAACTGTTATTATTTATGATGTTCCATAATTTCTGAATGTTGCAAGTAAAATTATTTTTTTTCTCCACTGTGTAACACTGCCTTATTTGCTTCCCTTCGATAAGGCTGGGGTCAGATGTTTGACATATGACATTGCATACTGCTGCAATAGTTATTAGTCTGAAAAATAAATTAATTAACTATAGTCTGTGGTAGCCAGTTCTATCAGGGGAAAACACTCCTCAGATCTGAAGCTGTGCTTTATGTAAGACCTATTCCACCCTCAGAAAAACATATCCTGTATATGCAGCTGTCATCTTTATAGTTCTACATAGCAGAAATGTTACTCGGTGCAGTCTTTTGGCAAATGTTTAAATCAATATTACTAGAGGCCTACAATATGACTTCCTTATAGCCTTTGATTCCTGTACTGTCTATCAGGGCTATTGCTCAAGCATGTGGTGAATCAGAACCAGGGTAAACTGAGTATATGGCCAGTGATGTTGAAAGGGGACATTACTAATGACAATATAATGTGCATGTATGGCTCTAAATCTTTACAAGACGGATGTCCAGATAACAGAAACAATGTCCAGAAAGACAGTTGTACAACTTGTAGCAGAGAAGAATATTCAAAATCAGTTTGAATAAGAATGTGTTTATGTTACCTGAATTAAAGAATGGTATTACAGAAGATGATTTCTGCATGTATTTAAAAAGTAAATGCGACATTGGGATTGATTTCTTCTGCTATAAACTGAAGCCTAATAGATACCATCTAAGTTTTATGCAAATTCAGTTTTTAGGGCTAGCAGATGCATGACTTAATGGAATTAATTGTTTTACTTTCTAATGCATGGTTTGATTGTTTTTAATGATCTGTGAAAACAAAATGCAGGCCCACTAAGAAGGGTGCCATTTACTGAGATACTTAACATAGCAATGGCTCATAACATTTATAGCATCAGGTTTGATCTATATAAAAAAGAGCTGAAAGTGAAAAAAAGGTATAAATAAGTCTGCAAAGAAATTAACTGCATTCATTGCAATTTTGGCTTCTTATAGTCTCAGTATTCATAGCTGTACAGTTATATATTTCTATTATGAATTATTTGTCACATATGCACACAAATACACATACATAAAATAATGCACATGCAGTCATGCTGGTTGTACATCTCACAACTTTTTTGTTCAAGAATTAAGGACAAAACCAAAATGATGGGATGACAAAGGCCCAAAATCAGGAGCACGTTTTAAATGTTACTCTAATTCCCTTAAAAAGTTGCAGAACACTTGATTTTGTTTCAACGTGCAGTTTTGAACAATAAGTATGAAACTTTAATGTCTGGCATTACTGACTGACATTAATCCTCTGTGGTTGACCAGAAGATCAAAACTTTTATGGTGGACTAGGGGAAAATATGAAGCAGAATCAGCAGCATTCTGCAAAATCAGGGACAAATGAGAGGTATGGCTGTTTAACAAAGGGAAACCAGCAACAGCATGAAAGCTTGATGTATAAATGTGAAATTCTAGCTACACCGGGTACTGCTTTTTAATTGTCAGTACTGACGAATATTTATATGTCTGACTTCATTGCTTCACTCTGTTTGTATTGCATCCCCTTATAGTCTAAAGGGAATAAAATTAAGTTATTGCCCTGAAGGATTATAACTTATTTTGCATTTTGTAAATGGTTATGTTCTGCTGATTAGCTGTAGTAAAAGGAAAATACATACTGAACATTCCTTTTCTCTTATTATGGTCTGTGAGCTGTGACCAGCTGGGGGCATACTAATACAATCTAAGACTCCTTTAGGATATCAAACAGTCATTTATTCCTGATTCTCCCTAGCTGTGAAGGATGATTACTATACAAGTGAAAATAAGATGCATCATCAAAACCTACTTGCATTGCATTGCAGTATAATTGGTTTGACTCGGGGGAGGGGGGGTGCTTCTCATACTTAGCATTTCAGTTTGTCCTGGAACAATGAAGACATAATGTTGTCAGTTTAAATCCGTTCCAGTGTTAATAAAGCCCAAAAGTGTATGCACAGCAGATTAGAAATGTTGAACAAATAATCCACTCACACTTTCTTTTCAGGAAAGCTCAAATAATGGTATTCTCTGCTTTCATACATTTATATAATTGTTTTGGTTTCTTATTTCTTATTATTCCTTTCTTATTTGCAATGGTGATGGACAGGTTGACAGACGAGATCAGACAGGATCCCCCATGGACTATGATGTTTGCAGATGACATTGTGATCTGTAGTGAGAGTAGGGATCAGGTTGAGGAGACCCTGGAGAGGTGGAGATATGCTCTAGAGAGGAGAGGAATGAAGGTCAACATGACTAAGACAGAATATGTGTGTGCGAATGAGAGGGAGGATAGAGGAATGGTGAGGATGCAGGGAGTAGAGTTGGCGAAGGTGGATGAGTTTACGTACTTGGGATCAACAGTTCAGAGTAATGGTGAGTGTGGAAGAGAGGTGAAGAAGAGAGTACAGGCAGGGTGGAATGGGTGGAGAAGAGTATCAGGAGTGATTTGTGACAGACGGGTACCAGTAAGAGTGAAAGGGAAGGTCTACAAGAGGGTAGTGAGACCAGCTATGTTATATGGGTTGGAGACAGTGGCATTGACAAAAAGGCAGGAGTCAGAGCTGGATGTGGCAGAGTTAATGATGTTAAGATTTGCACTGGGTGTGACAAGAATGGACAGGATTAGGAATAAGTATATTAGAGGGTCAGCTCAGGTTGGACGGTTTGGAGACAAAGTCAGAGAGGCGAGATTGCATTGGTTTGGACATGTGTTGAGGAGGGATGCTGGGTATATTGGGAAAAGGATGCTAAGGATGGAATTGCCAGGTAAGAGGAAAAGAGGAAGGCCTAAGATAAGGTTTATGGACGTGGTGAGAGAGGATATGCAGGCGGTTGGTGTGACTGAGCAATATGCAGAGGACAGGAAGAAATGGAAACAGATGAACCGCTGTGGTGACCCCTAACAGGAACAGCCGAAAGAGAAGAAGATACACTTTTTTTGGTCCCCTCATATCTCACATTTACCAGCCCAGCCCCCAATTCACAATGTCCACACTGGGTCTACCAGGTACTCTCCAGCCTCCCTGGATTTATTCCATTTTTGCTGGGGCCAGCTGTGTATCCTGAGAGTGTCCTGGGGGCTCAGCTCATCTGTGCTTCCATTTGTGGGGGATTTTTTATGGCCTACCCACTCCCTTTCATCATCCCCCATGCTCATCGATTGCATGTGAGGGCAACTTCCTTCTTTGGACCACACTTCTCCTTAGAGAACATATCAACAAGTGACTTCCCACCTTGGGATAGGAGAAACCCCCCCAAAGCACCCCCACCCCCCCACTCCACCACCGCTCCATCAATTGCCCAAACCTCTAATTGAACCTGGGTCGGCTGGGGCATAGTCAGAGCTTTATCCCACTATGCCATTGGAGTGGCACATCCCTCTATATTATTCAACAAAAACAGAAAACTGCCATGTGTTAAATTCTTCAGTAGACATCTCCTCACACCTATGATACTCAGAAATAATGCACAAAATATTTAAACTCAATATAATCTACTGTAAGGCATCAAAAAGTTAAAATATTTTGCTGAAGATAAATCTCTTACATTTATCTTTCTGTATAAGGGTGATTCTGTCTTTGTTCAAGAGGCAGTGGATTGCAGTTACTACGGAAAGTATGCAGACATAAACCTTAGTATCATTTACTCAGGCAGATTTTTCTAGGGTCATAGGTAAGTACTACACTAGCTGTCCTTGCAGGCCATTTTAAGCCTAGCTAATTTCTCTTTTTGTACTTGAAAAAAATTGTCCAGTTTGGTTATAGACTGGCCTAAACATGATCCCATGGTTAATAATTATATATTACCCTTAATGAGAATAATCTGGATTGTACCACAGATAATTTGAGGGAACCCATGCATTTTATTTTAAAGATTATTTTTTTAGAAGACTTGGGTTAAAAAGAAAGTAATCTAGTATGTCAAGACATGAATTGAAATGTGGTGGTGCTATGAACTGCACTGTACATCCTGGTCAGCCCTTACAATATGATTTCTTTTAATGACCATGGCTCATATTTTATTTTTTTGACAGAAGCTTTCTTTTATAGCTGTCTTTTTCTCTGCATTTGATTTTCAACTATTTATGTATTTTCCCTGAATATACATAACACAGCTTCATACTGGCTACTGCTGTGATGTCAAACAGCTCAAATGTCATTTTCAATTAAGAAGGAGGCATTTAGCACTCCCTACTGCTAACTGACTGTGAATAGAGAAGGGTACCATGAGTGCTGTGCTGTTACAGAATTGTTGAACAGCAATGTCACGCATGTTGCATGCATGCAAGTATGCATGTGCACAAATCCAACTTCATAATGCTACGAGAATTGCTGAGAGCCATAATATGTGGCTGACAGCAAAGCTCCTACCTGCTTTATTCATTGAAATGAGGAGAAAATAGGAAAATCAGAAAGTCAGAAGAGGGAAAAATAGACAAAGGACCATAGAGGAGGACACAAGAAAGGAACATGGGGGAGTAGGGAAGGGGAGGAAGAGTGGGAGTGTGGAGAGGGAGGAAAGGTATACTTTTTTGGGGGAAAGGTGCCCATTTTTTTTCTAAAGAAGGCTACACAGGGATGGATGTAAAAGGAGGTCAGGGGATGGTATATCGGAATAGGTATGGAAGCAGGGGCACACAAGTATAAAGCACAGACAAACATCAACAAAAGAGGTGCTGATACAAACGGGTTGTTGAAAATGGATAAATACACAGACTAAAGGGAGGACAAGTGGTGATGAGGGGATTTTGGTAACAAACAGAGGAGGGAGATAACAAAACATGGAGGAGGGACACTGTGGTAGGGATAGGATGGGATCTGAGCTTCTGATTGCACTACCTTAGGTGGCAAGACCCAGTCAGAGGTCATCATCATGACTATCCTCCCCACCTTGTACTGCCTCAAATGATGCACTAGGCAGTGGCAGGCGGTAGAGTGACTCTTCAAGTCATATAAGAGCCTTCTCCAGGCAGGTAATGTAGGCATCAAGCCACCAGTCGTCAAACCTTCCCATCACCTCCTGCACTCCTACCTGGCAAAATGTGACCAAATGACAGCATCATCAAAGGGAGCTGAAACACTCCCCTCCAGAGATCAATTACCACAGGACACCAATGACATCCGCAGGTTGCCCCTTATTGCCTGCCTGACACAGAGGCAGATTTGGAGGCAGATGGTAAGCCAGCAGGAGATGGACAGGTTCAATATCAGAACAGGGAGCACTGCTGTACCGCAACCACAGCTGTGGCCAGCACTGCAAAACATAGTAACATAAATAGAGAGAAATAAAAAAAATCAAAAATATAAAAGAAAAATAGTATGAAAGAAACAGAGAGAAAAAACATTACTAGATTGTCGACTTTTGATGGCCAGCATTAGAAATACCCACAGGTGGACTAAAGAACTGCTAGGTATGCTGTTTTGCCAGGGGCCTTAATGCTGACTAGGTATAGAACATACTGGTCACCACAAAAAGTTCGGAACAAATGGAGAAGTGTAGCCACTCGTTTTCTTAACGCTCAAATTTATTAAAAGCACAAATACATCCAGCGTTTTCGCATCCTGTATCAGGACGCTATTTTATATCTCTGATGAAGCTTCCTGATACAGGACGCGAAAACGCTGGATGTATTTGTGCTTTTAATAAATTTGAGCGTTAAGAAAACGAGTGGCTACACTTCTCCATTTGTTCCGAACTTTTTGTGGTGACCAGTTTGTTCGTTTTTCTGTTTTTTTGGAGGTATAGAACATCCTTTGTTCGTACATGGGTGCAGTGGCATTGTACCTTTTGCCTCCAGGTGTGTGTGACATTAACTTTAGGACAGTACTGTTGACCATTAGCCACCATGGAGGGTGTGTGTGGATGTGTCCCTGTGAGTATGTCATGTGGGACTGTGACAAATACAGGCAATGTGGACAAGAAGAGGTTTAATATGTATGCATGCCATCAGGCTTATGGTGCCTGTGTGCTATACCAAAAGCAAACATGACAGTGGTGGTATCATAGGAAGCTTTAGGCAAATACTGTAACATAAGGAGAAATTTATTATGGCACAGAGCTGTTGTAATTTACAAATGGAATCAGTATGCCAATTGGATGTGGCACGTACATGGGTACTCAGTAGGCTGATGCATGGAAAATATGATGGTACGTGTACCCTGCATGCCACAGGAACTCTTGCTCTGTGGCTTCATCCATAGCATGGTATTGTGCCACCAACCCTACTTGTGAGGAATTATGTAGCAGTAGGCATAATGTATGACAATGCTGAGCTGGGCATACATTTGCAAATGGGGAATGTGTGAAACCCCTGAACATATCCTGTGAGCATGTGGGTTAATATGCCAGCACATATACAGAGGTAGTGTCAGGCAGGATGAAGTATTGTTACATGTGGGTATTACAGTTACCTCTACAGATTTTATAGCAGTGGGTAGTACAATGCTTCTATGATATAAAAACCTTATCTATAAGATAAACTATCGATTGCTTGATTTGAGTAGGTAAACTTGGATGGCATGCATCATTCTCACCTCTTCCGTTAGAGAGTTGCTCTCCATTCTCCTCCAGTATAGGAGCTTTGTCGTTGCAATATGCTCCTTACTGAAATCCAGACATCATGAATTAAATATCCAGGAAGGGGTCCTTTTATCTATATCTAAAATAACAGGAAACTGTCCAGGCCTGCCCAGCATATGTAGTATAAATTTCAGGAGCATCTTCTTTGACCTCTTCTTCCCATTGGCATAGATGGCCAAGATTGCACCTCTTCAGGTCACTACAGTTGTGCCTGTGCTACTTATCAGAGCAGCTCAGGCCAGTAGCTGTAGTCATTGCCCTAGAAAGGCTGTACCAGGCATCCATGTTATACTGGGGACCCTCATAAGAGTCCCACATCAGCTGCCACCATGGTCTCTGCACATTAGGTTCAAAAATATTTTCTTTTTTTAAAGCACTTCCTGGGAGCCCAATCACCTTCAATACCTTCAGACGTCATAGCCATGTATTTGGGTCACAGTACAGAGAAAAACAGTAACTGTTCATCTATATACAACAACCAAATACAAATGAAAAAAAATAAAAGCAGCAAACAGGTAAGCAAACACCTACAAAAAAAACAAAAGCAAAATCTTTATAAAACTCTCTGGCACCTCAGCAAAGCTTTCAAAGGAATTCTATAAAAACTGACAACAAGAAAAAACACACAATAACTAAGAATCAGTATTAAGTATATCCAGTCAAATCAAGCAATCAATAGTATAATTATCACAATAAATACTTCCAGTTACATACTGTATTTAGTCCTTTAGGTCTTAATGTTTTATATTTTAAAATGTATAGAGGTGGGGTGCCCCACAGGTGGCTTGCGGGCCACAATCCAGTCAGCCAAAGCATTATATGTGGCCTGCAACATGCACCAAACCTGTGGACATTAAAAAAATATTTATTTACCTCCTGACATGTGATAACTGTGCCTTATCACTTTAAACATGACTTCCCAGTTAACAACACATCAGCATCACTACGTGGCTCACATTGACGAAATAAAGAGTGGACAAAGTACTGAAAGGAATTGTTTGGGAAATAATTCATTCTGGTATCATTTGAGTGCATTTGCATTCATGGTCAAACTACTGAAAGGATCCTCGGTGGAAATTATTAATTTTGGTACCAATGAAGTGTTTGTGCATACATGAACAAACTACTAAAGGGATCGGTGGGAGAAATTATTCATTTTGGTGTCACTTGAGTGTTTGTGCATACATCATCAAACTACTCAAGGGATCCCTGGGGGAAATAATTCATTCTGATGTCATCTGAGTGCTTGAGCATACATGAACAAACCACTGAAGAAATCATTGTTGGAAATACTTGATTTGTGCTTGTGCATACATGACCAAAATACTGAAGGGATTGCTGGGGAAAAAGATTCATTATGGTGTCATCTGAGTGCTTGAACATACATGGACAAATTACAGAAGGGATCTTTGGGAGAAATTATTCATGTTGGTGTCCATGAAGCTCTTGTTCATAAATGGTCAAACTACTGAAGTGATGGTTGGGGTAAGTAGTTCATTTTGGTGACACGTGAGTACTTGTGCATTCTTTGACAAACTACTAATGAGATTGTTTGAAGAAATTATTAATTTTGGTGTCCATGAAAGGCCTGTACATGCATGGTCAAACTATTGAAAGAATAACTGGGAAACTAATTAATTTTGATGCCAATGAAGAGCTTCTGCAGACATGGACAGTCTACTGATGGGTTCGTTGAGGGAAATGTCAATGAAATGCTTGTACATACATGGACATACATGGGCAAACTACAGAAGGGATCATTGGGGAAAATATTTCATTTTTTGTCAGTGAAGTGCTTGTGCATATCTGGTAAAGTGCTGAAGGGATCGTTGGCATAAATTATTCATTTTGGTGTCAGTGAAGTACTTGGGCATACATGGGCAAACTTCTAAAGGGATTGGTGAGGAAAATAATTAATTTTGATGTCACCCGAGTGCTTGTGCATCCATGGACAAACCACTGAGGGGATTAATAGGAAATTGATTAATTTTGGTGTCAATGAAGTGTTTGTTTATAATTAGCAAACTACTGAAGGTATTGTTGTGGGAATTTTTTTCGTTTGGTGTCAGTGAAGTGCTTGTGCATACATGGACAAACTACTGAAAGGGTCTTTGGGGAAAATATTTCATTTTCTGTCACTGAAGTGCTTTTGCATATGTCATCAAACTACTGAAGGGATCACTGGGGGAAATAATTCACTTTGGTGTCATTTAAATACTTACGCTTACTTGGCTAAGCTACTCAAGGGATCAATGGGGAAATGGTGCCATTTAAGTGATTGTGCATCCATGGTTAAACTGCTTAAGGGACTGATGAATACCATGAAAATACTACTGTACTGACTGCAGCCGAATGTTCAGATTTTGTGTCATATTTTCAGTCTGCTCCTCTTAACATTTGTGTGTATAATATCATACCTCTCAGCTGTCTTAATGTCTGCAGAATGTCCAAATTTTCCTTCATATTTTTGGTCTGTTCACCATCAAATATGTGGTGGTTTTCTGGCAATGGTCATATGTTTGAGTACTATTGCAGAAAATGAAAGGGTATTGTGAGTGGAGCGTTTACAAGTATAGCAGAGGTATCCATGTTTTGCTTCATTTTTAGTCTGTTCCTCATAAAATTTAGGGTTTTCTGGCAAATGAAGGCTTGACATCATTAAATGTCAGTCTTTTGAGTTTCACAGTTCACAGTATCAAGAAAAATGTATGCCAGTCTAAAACTTGTTATGATAGTAAGTTTTTATGCATATAGGAGCAGTATTTAAAATCTGCCCCTGATTTTGGTCCAGTGTACCCTAGTATCTAAATTATTTTTATCTTTGCACAGAATTCTTGCACTACAGAGGTGGTTCTTGTTTTCATCCAATATTTTCTCTGCCCCTTGTGCAACCTGGGATTTTCTGGTAAGTCACTGAACATTTTCAAAAGATGTTGAGATGGTGGGGTGGATGGTGTTACAAATGTGACTTTGAAGACAGTCGTTTGAAGCAGCAGGTTTTGACATCTAAGCCTGTATCAGTGTTTCCATTTTAACGGGGAAAAGATCATGAGTAATACTAACTACTGAAAAGTAACCTGATTTATTTGGTGGGGGGAGTTTGAATCTGTCCATAATTCATTAGTGTGTATGCATGCTGCACATAGATTTCATATTGGACAGACATATTCCACTTTCCCTTTATTTCTGCTGAGTACACAATTCATGGATTGCTGTGTATGTGTTAAGTGTGCATATGCTTATATTATGCACGTTTCTAATTTCCCTTCATTAAGTGTGTTTGAATTATTTGCAAAGCTAGTTTACTCAGTGCACTCATAACCACTTCAGTGAGTCATTCTTACATGGCATGCATTTCTGGGGGCAGTGCTGGGAATGCTGCTACAACTGCTGTGCATAACTGAGTAGCTGAAGGGAGATTTGAAGTTGACTTTCCCTGCTATACTGATCCTTGATATAGCTTGTTGGATGGCCAATATGCAGGGTCTTGTCAGAGAGTTACAATAACAACAGCTACCTTGATGCTAAGGGGGCCTTGTGAGGTTAATTCTGGATTATTATGTGCAGATGTTCAAAGTGTTACTTCAAAATGCTTTTAGAGAGCCATCTTGGATGGAAGGAAGTTGGCCAGTTAACCTTTTGCCTCTTTTGGTTCCCTTTCCTCATAGATATGTTTCAAAATGATGTCCACTGCTAAGAAAAGAAATATTGTCAGTGAAGACTGCATTTTCAGAAGATCGTAGTCTGAGGAGTATTTTATCATCGAACGGCATGGTGTAATTTTGTGTTAATTTGTCAGAAAACTATAGCTGTGGCCAAGGAGTACAACATAAAGCTCCATTACACTAAAAACCATGCAGCTAAATTTGACAGCATGCCTAGACAACTTCGGACTTACAGAGTTAAAGTCCTGAAGCAGGCTAATAACAGCTATCAGTCACTTTTCAAAGTCATAAGCCACAGCAGTGAACTGCTGACAAAAGTCAGTTATTTGGTAGCAGAACTAATAGCAAAAAGAGAGAAGTCATTTTCAATGGAGAATTTGTCAGAGGCTGCCTTAGAATATTTACAGAAAAAATTAACTGTGGAAAAGCTGAGCCTCTCGCATCAAACCATTGCAAGAAGAGTGGAGGACCTGTCCACAAAAATCAAAGATAATCTTTGTAGAAGACTACAAGATTGTCAGTTCTTCAGCTTGGGACTTGATGAAAATAATAATATTGGGGAGACTGTTCAGCTGGCACTTTGAAGAGTTACCAAGTCTTTAGATGTGCTGAAAGAAAGTACAGTTGTGTACACTTACCATAAATGTAGATGTCCGAGTGTATTCACTGTTGCAGTCATTACAATTGGGTTATCCTGCTGGCAGGCTACCCTCAGTCGGCCTGAATTCCAAAGTCTAGGTCCGGCGTCGGTTGCTGTCGCCTCTTCCCTGACGTCAGTGCGCCAGGGGTATAAAAGATGCAGCCGAAGCCATTTTTTTCAGTTTTTCTTGCCCTAGATGTCAGGTGCCCCCAAAAGGGTAGGCTAAAAATATGTCAATAAAACATGCATGCACCAATGTGTATAATTTGCCTTCATCTACAAGCAAATACACCACATAGGTTGTATAGAATAGAGAAGTACAGATAAGTTCCAGCACTGAAATGGGGGATGGCGGGTGGGTAATCTGGACTGCAACAGTGAATACACTCAAACATCTACATTTATGGTAAGTGTACACAACTGTACTATGTTCTTCGTGTTTCACTGTTGCAGTCATTACAATTGGGTTGAATCCCAAAGCTAAGGTTGGGAGGCTGGAGCTAAATAGCATTAGGAGCGGCTATTAGGCCCTGCAGAACTGCAGTGGCAAAGCCTGCCCTGGATTTAGAGTAGAGTGGTAAGTGATAGTGCTTTGTGAAGGTGTGCACTGAACTCCAAGTAGCAGCCTCTAAAATATCTTTGGTTGGTACTCCCCTGAGGAAGGCTGCTGAAGTGGCTGTTGCTCTGGTTGAATGTGGCCTCCATGTTGTGAATAGCAGAAACGAATGCAGTGGCCTATCCACTTTGAAATAGTCTGCTTTGAGATAGCCTTTCCTTGAGATCCTGCAGCATATGCCACTAGTAATTGCTCTGTCTTTCCGAAAACTTTGGTTCTGTTCAAATAGAAGCATAGCTGTCTGTGTATGTCCAAAGAATGCAGAATTCTCTCCCCCTTATTCTGTGGGTTTGGATAAAAGGTAGGCAGATGAATAGTTTGGTTAAGGGCCACACTGGACACTACCTTAGGCATAAATGTCGAGTTTGTCCTCAGAGAAACCCTGTCTGGATAAAAAAATGATAAAAGGTTCCACAGCCATGAGTGCCTGCAGCTCTGAGACTTGTCTTGCAGAAGTTATTGCTAGGAGCAGAACTGTTTTCCAAGATAAAAACTTTGTATCAACTGTAGCGGCTGGCTGAAAAGGAGGCAGGGTGAGTTTTTCTAAGACATAACTGAGGTCCCATGCAGGTATTGGTGATCTCCTTGGAGGCCTTAGATTTTTGGCCCCTCTGAGGTACTGCCTTAATAAAGGATGAGGAAAGATTGGTGGCTCTGTATTGTAATGAGCCGAAATGGCAGAGGCATGAATTTTTATAGATGAAAAGGATAGGCCTTTGTCCAGCATCTCAGTCAAGTATTGCAACATCTGAGGAATATTTGGTACAGTTGTGTCAATTCCTTGAACCTGGTTCCAAGCACAGAATCTCTTCCATTTTCCAGCATAGGATTTTCTAGTACTAGGCCTCCTGGCCTCCAAAATGACATCCATCACTGCTTTAGTGAGAGGTGTGTTTTGCATGACTACATTATCCGCCATGCTGCCAGATTTAAGGTCTTGAGTTGGCTGTGCAGGATTAGATTGTTGTGCTGGGACAGTAGATGAGGCGCTTGAGGTAAGGTCCAGGCTGGGCATTGAGACAAGTTCCGTAGGATTGGATACCAGTACTGGTGTGGCCAGTCTGGGGCAATCAGTATAATTTTTGGCTTCTCCTGACTGACCTTTAGGAGTACCTTGGGGAGGAGAGGCAGAGGAGGAAAGGCATATACTGTTAAGTTTTTCCAGCTGAAAGATAGGGCATCCACTTTCCATGCTTGTCTGTGATAAGTCCTTGTGCAGAATCTCTTTAGTTGGCAGTTGTGAGGTGAGGCAACTAGATCTATGTCCAGACATCCCCATTTCCTTGTTACCATGCTGAAGACTTGTGGATCCAGTTTCCACTCGTGGGGATCCATGATGTTTCTGCATAGTTCGTCTGCCAGAGTATTTATCTTTCCTGGCAGGAATTGTGCCTGCAGATGTACTTGGTAAGTCAGTGCTGTGTCCCACAAAGTCATGGCCAGTCTGCGAAGAGGGTAAGAATGAGTGCCTCCCTGCTTGTTTATATACCACATGACCGTGGTATTGTCTGTCTTTATCAATAGTTGTCCCAGATCTAGTAGGTCCTTGAAGGCTGTCAGGGCATTTTGAACAGCTAACATCTCTTTTTGATTGATATGTAGATGCATTTGGTTTGCGGACCATGTGCCTTGAATACATCTTCCTGCCATGTGGGCTCCCCAGGCATAATCCGATGCATCCGTTGTTAATGACTGTGTGGCTGGGGGTAGAGTGAATGGCTGCCCCTTGTTCTGGTGACAGGCCTTCGCCCACCATCGAAACTCCTGTTGCAGGCAGGGAATGAGAGTTATCATTGTTTCTAGGCTGTGGCAATGCTGAGTCCAAACACTTTTTAGGTACCATTGAAGTTTCCTCATATGCAGTCTTGCATATGGAATTAGTAGAATGCAGGATGCCATGAAGCCCAAAGCCTGCAGATTTTTTCTTGCAGATAACTAGGCCTTTGCTGCCAACATTTTGAAATAGGTAGTCAGTTGCCTTTGTTTGTCTGGCATGAGATAAGCCATCTAGGCAGTTGTATTTAAGCTTGCACCCAGGAATATTATCTCTTGAGAGGGTACTAGTTTTGATTTCTGTTCATTGACTGTGTACCCTAGGCATGGTAGTAATCTCTTTACAAACACCAGATGCTGTAGTAGAATGTCCTTGTTCTCTGCTTGAATGAGGCAGTAGTCCAGGTAAGGGTATATTTGTATTCCTCTTTGTTTGCAGAATGCAATTACTGGTGCCAGGCACTTTGTGAAGACCCTGGGTGCAGTAGATAAGCCAAAGGGCAGTGCAGAGAATTGGTAGTGCATTGTATAGTTAAATCTTCTGCCAAAATAGTGAAATGCAAAATCGTACCGATGCTTAATAGTGCGTTGGTTAAATCTAGCACAAAACCGACAACTAGCAACATTGTGGTCAGGGCCTAGGCAAGGAATACAGTAAGAATGAAAGTCCTTATGAGGTATTTGCTTCCCACAAAAAATACAATTATTAACTTTTTCTGACATCGGTCTGGAGAAAGAAAAAAGTTTCCCCAATGGGGTACTTAGCTTTTAGTGAAGACTTCGGATCTGAAATTCGAACATGAAAATCTCAGGAGTAGGCCATCTGGCACTTGCAAACTGCTTTTGCTTCGGGCACCGCATGGCAAGAAAGACTGAAGAAAATGGTGTCGGCTGCATCATTTATACCCCTGGCGCACTGACGTCAGGGAAGAGGTGACAGCAACCGATGCCAGACCTAGACTTTGGAATTCCGGCCGACTGAGGGTAGCCTGCCAGCAGGATAACCTAATTGTAATGACTGCAACCGTGAAACACGAAGAACATCTGCTTGATTCTTGTGCAATGAAGGGCACAACAACAGGGAAGGATATTTTTCAACAAGTGAAACAGATATTATATAAAATGAAGCTCAGTGAAGCAAAAGTCTGTGGGGACATAACTGATGGGACTTCATCCATGACAGTGAAGCAAAGCGGATTTGTAAATTTAATGCTGAAGCCAGTGCCACAGGAACTCATGGCACATCACTGCACAATCTATCAAGAGAGCTTGTATGGCAAAACACTTGAAATGAAAAGGTCATGGAAAAGGTCATTGCAACTGTTAACTTCAGAAGGTCAAGAAGTTGGAATCACAGGCAGTTTAAAGCCTATCTTGAAGAAGCAGGTACACAGCATGATGATGTAATTGCTACAGGGCAGATGCATTGGGCAGATTTTAGCCGTTGCATGAAGAAATAAAATCCTTCATGACCGGTAAAGATAGAGATGCCATGTTCTTGGAAGGTGATCTTTGTTTAAATGATCGGCTTTCCTTGAAGACATAACAAAAGTATTAACAGACTTAAACAGGAAACTACAGAGGAGGGATCAGTTGGTTAACATACTGTAGGAAAGTGTAATTACATTCATTCAAAAGCTGGAACTACTGCAGATGCATTTGTCCAAGCAGAAATTGTTTCATTTCTCAACTCTAAGCACAAGACCTGCTGATACACTCAGCTGTACAAAATACCGTAACCTACTATCCAAGCATGTTCAAGAACGCAAATGTAGAGTTGAGGACTTCAGTAAACACCATATTAAAACACAGATCTTTGAAGACCATTTTGCAGTTGATCCCTGCACTGCTGCTGATAACATGCAGTTGGAACTCATTGAGCTTCGCAACAACAGTGACTTAATGAGAGTATAAACATAGCACAATCTCAATTTCTGCGGTAACTATGTCTCTGCAAAAACATTATCCAAGTATGATAGAAAATGCTATGAAATCTACTGCACTTTGCATCAGTTTGTGTGCTGCTGCTCTGGCCCATAGGCACACAGTAGACATGATTTCAACAGACATTTTTGTTGTTCTAGGTGACTTCTTTTTCAGGCCAATGTATCAACCTGCCATGTGCCACTGAAACACCTGCAGTTCTACTGCTTGCTGCTGAATGGATGGTAGCCATGTGGGTGGCTTATGCTGCATTGTGGGCATATTTTTGTTTCTGTTGAGCTATGAGGATACCATCTATATGCCACCAGCTTATATGCATTGTTCATTGATGATGTAGGTAGTCATGACTGATGCCAATGGCTACAGGAAGGAAAATTTTTCTCATATAGAGAATGAAATCCCACTGCAGGATCTCTTTGCACATGGTCTGCAGATGTTTCATAATACGAGAGTAGACCAGGCCTTTTGTGAGCATGTCTGGCGGGACCTTTTAGAGCAAGTCAGAGTAGTCATTGACCAAAATAGAACCTACTAACAAGTTAGGATAAGTGCATTGACATGAGTGTAACAAGGTAACCTGCCTAGCCCCAGAAGTGGAGGGCTACAAATGGGGGATCCACTGACAGAGTCATTGGTAACTGACACAGATGAATCCTGGCATCTCTTTCTCTGTAGAGGACTAGACAGCTCCATTATCTGTTATCCATGGTGGAGTACTAGACGCCAGGCTACAACTACAAGGAGCACCTCAAATGTCAGTTGCTGATGCCCCAAGTGGATAGGTCATATATAACATGTGGGACTGTCTGTAGTACCCATCTAACTGTTGAATTTAGATTTTTCATTGCACTATGTTATACAGATTTCTGTACACTGGGATCATGTCTCTCAACTCTTCAGATTTTCATCATAAAATGTCCAGATTTGTGCCTCATATTTTAGTCTCTTCTTCATAAAATTTGTGGCTTTCTGGTGAACCACGGAGGAATGAAGCCACCAAATAATGACACACATTTGAGTTTCAGACTTTTTATCCTTCAGAAAATGCACGCTAATACTAAACTTGGTATTCTATCAACTTTATAAGTTTATATATTTAAAATCTGTCCCTCTTTTTGGGCCTTTGTTCCCCATTATTTTAGGCTTTGTTCGGATTTCGTGAGCCAAGAGGTTGAGAGGTATGACTGGGCTGTAGGTATTGGTGAAGAGTACCTCAACGGATTTCAGTAAATGTAAGTGTTTTCCCAGGTGCTGTTTTGTCAGATGCCTGATGTCAGAAAGCGGTGTAGGTCCAATGATGATGTAGGCAAATTATGATGCTGTTGAGGGTCATGGTGGCAGACATGGCTAATGTGGCTACCATATCCCTTTCCTTCTTTCATGGGAACAGCACCTGTACATGTGGAACCTACACCTTGGTCCATGGATGCAGCAGTAGAACTAAATCTGGCACATCAGAATAGGGAGTACCTTCTTCTTCAGTGGCAGAGTCATTCTTGATTTCTGCCAGATCCATACAGTATGAGAAGGCTTGCAAAGATCAGTGTACTAATGGCTAGCAACATCATGAGTACCACCTCCCTCCAGTTCTGAGTACCTCTGTGGACACTACTCAGCATTTGTGTGGGGCCATTATACAGGAACAAGTAGAGACCAGTGCAATCATAGCAGAACTGGTTGTGGTTGTATATGGTTTGTGTGATGACCTGTGGGAGGGCCTGGCTCATTTAGGTAGCATAATGGAAAGCCAAAGTAAGGGCTTTGTATGCTGCAGATGTCCTGTGTGGTCATCAGTCATGACCACTGCCCTTCTCATGGCCAGTCCACTTCTAATTCTGGTGTGGAAGCCCAACACATGAGATAGAGGGACTGGTCTATGTTCCATAGTGCCAGTACCACTAAACTTCCCTCTAGTGTTGAGTGCACTGCTGGATGCTGTGGACACAGATGTAGAGGTGGTGTTCATGCTGAGACCACCCATAGCACATCACGCCATTCACTAGGATGGAGCACTCCAGCCTGTGTGCATACTGTGGACCATGCCTGTAATTTTCCTAGGAGAGAGCTTCCCTGTGAATGGCAACACACATAGTCAGCACATAGATCTCCTGCAGGTGTCGTAGACCTTTACATCAGACACTTGCACAGTGCTGCATCATCTGTTGGAGCAGTGTTTATGCACATCCTCACATGCCATCAGTACCACCCACTTCTACCCAGTAATAACACAGTGGTGACACCACTCCCTCCCTGAGCAGTCTTCCTGGCTCCCCATACTAACCTATCCATGGGACAGATAGTCACACACAGCAGTAATCTGCAACCTCTTCCCTACACACACATACATACACACTACCTGTTGTTGACATCCTTCACTCCTTCACACTGGCAATCCTCACCTACGCATATGATGACAAATGTGCCCTGCCTTCTGTACTATGCTACCTAGGTAGTCTTTGTCTGAGGCACAGTGTGGCCAGGCTGTGCATGATATAACATAGCCTTGTAGTATTATTGCATGCAGCATTGTTACTGTTGTATGATATGTTTAATCTGACCCATAGGTACAAACCAGATGCTGCATCTTAGCCAGAGCAATGATGCTGCACTCACCTTCACTTCACATAGCCACCCCCACATCTGTCTCCTCCACTGGCTCCACATCAGGCACTTCCTGTTTTGGTGAATCCAGGACTTCCATCTCCTGAAAGTCTCTCTCTTGCTGCATCTGTTTGTGTAACACTATGTTGTGTAATAGAGAACACTGCAAATATTTTATCCATGTTTCAGGGTTGTACTGCATGCAACCACTGGAGAAATATAAACAGCATAAGTGAACTTTTAGCAGTCCAAACACAAGCTCAACATTAATTTGGGTCTGTGACAGGGTGTTGTATGCATTCTCTGCCATGGTCTCTGGGTTTCTTATTGGTGTCATTACTCATGGTTTATGAGCATATCCAACATCAACAATAAGATGGTCCTGTGGAAAATCACCTCTCACAGGCCTCTGTGTGCCACATGTATGTCAGACAGGGCCTTATCCAGTACTAGGTGATCTAGAAATCTGCCTGCAGACCAGTACTGACTGGGGGGCTCAGCTACAACATTTAATTAAAAAAAAAGATGTTTTCAGCGTCAGGGTACTGTTGTTTTACAAAAGAAAACATTTTTCTGCTGTCAGCATCATATCCATGTACTGATACTTTAAAAAAACAAAAGTTTTCATGTTTACAATTTCCTGATTGGCTACATCCATCGAGCAATTCCAGCCAAAAAGACAGAGAAAGTGGGTATCCAGTGATTCCAGTCAATGAGACACAGCAAACATGCAGAGTGATTAACAAACAATCATGCAGAGTGACTGGAGTGAGATGTAATTTTGCATCCAGGCATATTAACAAATGAGACAAGTGCTTGATTTTTTCCGCAGGTCATATGGGTTACTATACAAACAAATGTGAGACTTTTTTTAGGTTACTTTTCTTTTCAGCAGCATTCAGAATAGGTTCAAACTGCTAGCAAACTGTGTTTGCATGTGTGTAAGTGTGAGTAATGGCCTAATTAGGGGAGGGCATTTTAGTTAAGTGACTTGCTTAAGCTCAAACTCTGTACCTTGACTACAGGAGGCAAGAATCTAAATCCTCTACCAACTGCCAAACTGCATTAGCTTTTTTCACTTAGATAAATCACTGAAGATTTCATAGTTTTTGTGTTTCACAACATACTTAATGATATAAAATCTGTTCTGATAATGTAAGTGATTTAGAGTAGTCTGTTTTGTCCAGTTTTGCATAACATCTCTGATTTTGCCTCATATGTATTCCCTGTCCTTGAGCAAATCACTTAACCAGACAATGCTTTGGGGCAACTGGAAATTTGAGCTAGGCTCCTCAATGGTCCCCTGGACTGCAAGATTAGTAACTAGTACCTATTAACCAGAGTACTTACGGTAGATCTATTTCAAAGTATCAAACAGCTGAATTGTCGAATGCAATATGGTCGAGACCATATGATCGACTATTCAGTCTGTCGATAAAAAATACAAACCCAAACAACAGAAACAATGCTTTTCCAGGTAAGCAAGCCCTCATGCACCCACCACACCTCCTGCTAATTATATATACCAACTCCAAGATTACACTAAAGTGGGGAAAAGGCAAATTCTCTGATCCCAAATGTATCACAATCTCAGTCAGAATTGTTCAACAAATTGAATTCTTAATCATATGGTCTCGACTATATGGGTTTCAACAATTCAGTCATTTGATACATTGAAATAGACCCATTATGGTGATTGTAGTAAATGTTCTTTGTATGTGATCATTGGTTTCTTTAATGTTGACAGTGTGTTTATTATTTAGCTGCAAATGAATTGGATAGCACAAAGCCTGAGTGTAATGTTAATATTTTAACTATGAATACATTTTTATAATTTAGCTTATATTTTGCACGCACACAGGTGTGACTTGCACTGTTTGTCTGTCACTTAATGCAGATAACTAAGGTTTTGAGCTGTTAAAGGGGTGCTTTCTTCATTAAATGGTTTTATTCCCTGAGCCTTCCTTGGTCTTCAGTGACTCTGCCAAGTTACTTCACCATACAGTATCCATGGGCTGCTCCTGAAAAGGAACACATGTCCAGTGGGCTATCCCAGGAATTCCTGCAGCTCTCACATACACATTACCTCATGATGTTAAGGGTTGTCAGATTCATTTTCACTAATTGTGAGTCTGAAGGGAAGAACAGCTTATGGTTTCACATACAACATTTTTTCAATGTGAGAGTGTTTTGTTTTGTTTTGCTTATTTTTTTCCAGTAAAATTTGAAATAATGGCTTTAATTGAAATCCAAAATGTCTGTGATAATTGTAAAAGTGAAGAAGAAAACACTATGCGCACTGACAGGTTTGAGCAGTGGTTATGGTAATTGGAGAGAGACAGCCAAGTAATGGGATATTGGTATGACTGGCAGGGGTCTGATTTATTACTTTGCACGCAGCCCCATTTGCCCACAATCTGGCTTTGTTGACTCTCGGTGTATATGCTGCAACAATACAGTATTATTAGCCATTTAAATAGGTCAGACCTGTACCAAGTGATCTCAGAAGAAATAGCTGTTCTTGATGACTGCGAGGACATAGGGAGGTCAAAAATGAGATGTAGGCATCCTGCAAGCATATAAGATCTGCCTCAAAAAGTAATTTATATGTAGCATTTTTTTCTGATTTGTGTATGACTTGTGGGTTGATAAACAAAAGCTGCATTAATATTTTCCTTTTTACGCCTTGACAAGTCTAAGGAGATGCTTGGGAGATGAAACATTTACAAGCAAGGACCTGAGAGATGAACGGTTTACACGCTACCTGTGTCCATTAGAGACATAGGTAGCAAACTAGGGATGACTTTCCTTTTCCCATCCAATTGTTCAAGTTACACTTGAACTGTGTTAGGGAGGAACTCTGGTTCACATGGCTGGGGAGCCTGTTCGAGAGAAAGGTTAATCTCCGTGATACGTACCCATCCCTCCAGCAGGTCCTATTTATGTCACAGGCAAGGTTTAAGTCTTTAGAACTGGTAATTCTGGTGCTGTTTGTTTTGCAAGTATGCAGAAGGTCCATCAGGGTGGGGTCTGACAATGCCTTGTATGCCAGGCATAGATCTCTCCTCAACAGATGAATACTTATCCCAGCTGAATGTAATCTCCCTGTCATCTCAGATGTCCAAGTGAGAACCGCCCTAAACAAAGCTAAAAACACAGCATCAATGGGACCTGACGGTATCCCGGGTTGCGTGTTACGTGAACTCCAAGAGGAGCTGAACCCACACATAAAAATGCTATTTAACCTTAGTCTTACTTTGGAATATGTACCTGAACACTGGCGTACAGCAACAGTGGTCCCTCTCCACAAAGGGGGTGCCTCTACAGACCCTGGAAACTACCACCCCATAAGCTTAACCAGCCTGGTCTGCAAAGCTATGGAAAGAATCATTATGGAACTCATAAACAGAGACATAGGGGACCTACAGACACTTGACCCCACCCAGTTCGGCTTTGTAAAGGGCAGATCTTGCCTTTTGAACCTGGTTGACTTTTTCGAAACAGTCACTAGAGCCATTGATGAGGGCAAAGCAGTCCATACAGCCTACCTGGACTTGGCTAAGGCCTTGACACAATACCCCACTCAGGCATCATAGATAAGCTCAACAGCTTAAACGTAAACCCTTATGTCACTAGATGGGTTGCAAACTGGCTAAAGGACAGAACCCATAAAGTTAAAATCGCTGGAGCAATGTCAGACTCAAAGCCAGTCACAAGTGGTGTCCCACAGGGATCTGTCCTGGGACCCCTCTTGTTCGGCATTTATTTCTCAGATGTTAAAGCAAACATGGGAGGGCTGTGGCTGACAAAGTTTGCAGATGACTGCAAACTAGGCGCCATAGTCGATACACCAGCGGACACATACATCCTACAAAAAAGCCTCACAGAAACGGACAACTGGTGCCGGAGTCACGGCCTTAAACTAAATGCCAAAAAATGTATAGTCATCCCCTTTGGGAAAAACAAAGTACCCACAAATTATCACATAGACAGCAACCCACTGAGTACGGAAAACGTAATCAGAGACCTAGGGACCCAAGTCGACAGCGACCTCTCATTTGACACACACGTTGCCAAAGTGGTTAGAAAAACATTCTACCTTGCACACCTCATCATGAAGGGATTCACATCCAGATCCAAGGATGTCATTGTACCCCTATACTCCCCCCTCATCAGTCCCATGATTGAGTACAATGCCCCATTTGGTATTTACCTCACCCGGCATTTGCAACAGCTGGAGAGACCACAAAAGTACCTCACCAAGAGGATCAAGGGTCTCCAACATATGTCTTATTCTGCCTGACTAAAGAAACTTCAGCTCTATTCAGTAGCATACCGCCTGCTCAGAGGTGATCTCTGCCTGACGTACAAGGTCATGTCCAATCAGGATCTGATGGACATGCTCCACCTCAAAAAATCCAAATCCATCAGGACCACGAGAGCTAAAGACTTAAACCTCGGCACAAGTATGAATAGGGCATGCTGGGGGGATAGATTCATAACCCAGAGGCTTCCCATGCTTTGGAACATGATCCCAGTTCATATTAGGCATAGCCCCTCACTGACTCTCTTCAAGAGAAATATTGATGAGTGGATGGGAGATCGTAAGTTTACCCCAGGGGTCACATCTGTGTCACTGCTAGACAGGGGCACAGTAAACTAATTCTATTATATAAGGGGACCTTCATTGTGTCACTACTAGACAGAGGCACAGTATTCTAAATTTATTCTGTACATTTTTGTACCATTTCATGGGGTGGCAAAAGCCACATCACTATGGCTAGGCT
Source organism: Protopterus annectens (assembly GCF_019279795.1). NCBI lineage: Eukaryota > Metazoa > Chordata > Ceratodontiformes > Protopteridae > Protopterus > Protopterus annectens. The sequence continues at coordinate 478,463,327 of NC_056727.1, forward strand.
TACAAATGCCCCAGGGCAGATAGCCTAGTACTATACTATGAAACTATGAAACAGTAAACTTCTCTACCCTTGAAAGTTATGTTTATTGAAAATGCATTGAAACTTAAAATTCATTGAAAATGCACCTGGTTAGTGGTGGAATAAGTGTTCCTTGGTCCCTGGCCTGTTTTCAAACCATGGGCCCCTGCATATATTTTTAGGACCATGCATAAATGCATGTGTTTTTTTATTCACCTTCCTGATTATTTTAAGTTTTTCTTGTTGAATAAAACAACATTTGCTAGAGTGCATTTTAAAATTGAAGTTTTGAACTTTTTTTTCTCGTGAGCAGTGAAACAAAATGTATGCACCAATAATGACAAAAGTACCCATTTCAGAACAATCCAACCTTAAAAGACCACTCAGACTGCTGTCATTATAATCCATAAATATCTGTACTCAACAATTATGGCCAGTAAATTGACTGATTACACATCATGTCTGATTATGATACAAAACAGCCACAGTAAAGTTTTACAGTTTATTTTACACAAATGCACACTAGTCCTGCAAAGACACACTAATTACTTTTTAATTTTATCATCTCAGCAGTGTCAGTGATGTTTCTCTATAGACATCCCTATCATTATCATATGCCTGTGTTAAAAACATAATAATAATAATAATAATAATAATAATAATAATGATCAAAGGCACATATTTCAAATTTGTTTCACACAAACACAATAGCCAAAGTATTCCTACTTAATTTACACACACACACACACACACACACACACACACACACACACACACACACACACACACACACACACACACACACACACACTAGACCTGCCAAGCCATATTAAATAACATTTAAAAGTGACCAGATAAGAACTTAAGGTAATGTCCATTCTGTTAAAGTCAGACCATAAAGCTATCTCCCTTGAAATAAAAATAAACCCCATGACCCCCGATAACTGCATAGTAGTTAAGAAATATTCTAAGACAAAGTTCCTATTATTAAGTGATAGCATAGCCTAATTTCAAGCCCCACTAAATCCTGAGAACACAGCTGCCTATGCAGAATTGTTCACAGAAGCACTGTACAATCATGTTAATAGAAGCAGTGATGCAGCTATGCCCACCAGAAATAAGCTCAGAACAAACTCAGAAAAACAAGCCACCTTGGTGGAATACTAATATAAATACAGTAGGTTATATAACAAAAGGAAGAAAATCATGACAAAAGTTTGGAAATGCAATGTCAACAGGATAAAAACTCCCTCGTCAATCTAAACAAAAAGCTCAGAGGACAAATCAGGTGTACCAAAGCAAAGACTGAGGTAAGAATAGCCTCTGAGACCAAGAACAACCATAAGGCCTTCTTCAGCTATGTCCACAACCTCAAAGGCTGTATACAACAGTGCTCAGAACTAATTGTAAATACAGCTGCCTACATGGAGCTGGAATATATACCAATTCTACACCAATTTTACCCCCCCCCCATCTGTCAAGCAATGTCATCAAACATAACCTCCAACTATTACTAGGGATCAGGTCCTAAATGCACTCTCCAAGGCTGAGAACACTGCACTGATTGGCCCAATAATATACAAAGACGCCACTTAAATAACACTAAACATGACCTATCAGGACTACTGGAGTTAGTATTCAACCATAGCCTCCAGTCAGGCTTCATGCCATATGAATGGAAAACTGCAATAGTCATCCATCTGCAGAAGGGCAGGCTATTTATGGATCCTGGAAACTACAGACCCAAAAGTCTGACTAGTCTCATATGCTAAACCATGGAAAGAGTTATCATGGAAATGATAAATAATGACATGGGAAACCTTTAGACACTGGATCCAACCCAGTTCAGTTTTGTCAAAGGAGATCATGCATACTCACCCTGGTAGACTACTTTGAGAAGGTCACCAAGGCAATGAATTAGGGGAAAATAGTGCACACTGCCTACCTTAACCTGGCCAAGGAAGTTGACACAACACCCCACTCAGGCATTGTACACAAATGCATGGAATTAGGCATAAACCCCTATGTTACATGTTGGATAGCCAGTTGGCTCTCAGATAGGACCCAAGAAGTTAATAGGGGAGTCTGCCTCCACAAAGAGGCCAATTCTGTACTGGGTCTGTTTCTTTTTGGGATCTACTTCTCAAAAGGCAAGGCCAATGTTGAGGGCCTCTGTCTGACTGCATTTGCTAATGACTACAAACTAGGAGCAGTCATGGAATCCCCCAAAGACACTAACATCCTACAGAATGGGTAAACTCAGACAAATAACCCTCACCAGAACCATGGTTTAAAACTCAGTGCCAAGAAATATATAACAGTACCATTTGGAAAGTCATCTACCCCTGGAAACAAACTCATTGATAGTAGACCCCTCAAATAGACACAGTAGTCAGAGATTTTGGGATCTATGTAGACAGTAACCTGGTTTTTAACCAATATGTTTCTAAGGTAGTAAGGAAATCATTCTATTTTACTCAATTTATACAAGGGTATGATATCCAGATCCAAGAAGTCATTGTTCTATTGCATTTGGCCCTTATCAGACCCTTCATTATGTACAATGTCCCCTTTGGTATATACCTGACCAGGCACATCCACTGAGGTTCCTCACAAAAGAGTACATGGTGTAAACAACACATCTTATGAGGATCACATCAAATCCCTATCCCTGTGCTCTGTCTTCTACAAATTACTGAGGGGCAATCTATGCCTGGCATATAAGACATCCTTGGATCCAGCTCTGCTGGAACTTTTGCATATTTGCAAAACAAATAACATCAGAACTACCCAATCCAAATACTTTAACTTTGCCTGTGACATAAATAAGACTTATTGGAGGGACAGATACATGTGTCTCACAGAATACCCCTTCTCTTTTACAGAATTCCCATCCAGGTGAAGCAGTACTCTTCCCTAATCATATTCAACAGTAAACTGGACCAGTGGATGGGAAACTGGAAATTCACGCCTGGTCTGGCACCTACATCTCTAATGGACAGAGGTAGCCTGTAAATGCGTGACCATCCATGCTCTAACTTACATATAACCTTTAAAATATACCCATAAAAATAGACTCTCTGGCACCAAACAAACTTGCTGAATGCATGTAGGAAGCTTGGATAGACTTGTAACAGCCCTTGTGGTGTTAGCCTAGTATATACGTATGAACATATTTTTTACCTAATAACCCTTAATAAGAACTTTTTTTTATTATAACTCCAGCAGTATTCACATATAATTCAACTGTTGCAGTTTACCAAGGCATATCTTGGCACAGGGACAAGTTTACTGATTGTATTCACATTTCCTAAGGTCTCTGTTGGTTCCCATGATAGTGGTATCTGCCTGCAACTGCTGTTATTTCTACTGTGGCCCTCAACACTACTGCATTCAAGGTGAGAAAATTATACCCTAGATTGTTTGCCATGCCCTGCTCTGACTATATCTGCCCTTCATCCCTTATACAGCTCTAATCAAACTTAGATCACTGGGTCACAGTCAAGGCTTTATCCCCTCTATGGCACTGGGGCTGGCTATTTTATAGCCTATGAATGTCTGCTACAGCTGCATCCACTGCCATCTGCAGGGTTTGGCATTCTCTGATTATAAGGTAATATTTATGATCATGGAGCTAGGCAGACTACCGGCACAAAAACTGGGCAGCTGACCATGTTGCTGGTGACTTGAGTTCAGCAATGGCCTCAGAAGCTGAGTGACTGATATGGGGTGACATGAGATTTTTTCCATCCTAGAAGGAGATTTCAGTGGGTTTCTGTATGTAGAAGCCTCACAAAAGATACTGAGGTATTACCCATATCCCGTGGGCTGTCAAATGGAAGGTGCATTAGGAAGGTGTGCACAGAAACACACATATCACCATGATGCCAGGTTCAGGGTCCGATAGTAGCTAGAATTTGTACTTCTCATTTGCCCACTTTGATTTGCAAAGGTTACTGGTGCAAATGAATTGATCCTGCAGAAAATCTCAAGATTGGTATGAAACACAGAAGTTATAGCATGGGTCTAGGAGGCGTTCATGTTACCTCTTCATTTATTTTTCATTTATTAATAAGATAAGTGAGACAGTCCTAATGGACCTGCTTCTGACTTGACTTACTTGGGATACAAGTAAAAAACAGCTGCATAAAACTGACACTGGGTACACTGAACAGTATTTTAATCAACAGACTCATGGTGACTCTACAAACTCCATTATCTAACTAAATGTCCACTGTAAGAAATCTTTATACCGGAAACCACTTTCAGGGAACACAAAAAAGTGTTTTTTGCATGAGACAAACCCCTCGTATGGGAGGGAACTCTTCACATCCTCCAAACCTACAGACACAAGCTCACTGATATGACAGCTGTAGGGAGTAGGACAAAGTTATGATTTGTTAAAAAAAGATTTTCAGTATAATTGTTTCACAGTATTGTCACTCATACTTATTACTGTTGGAGTGCTGTCACATTTCAAAATAAACAACCACATATTAGAATTAACAGCATTCAAATAATTTCTTAAGCTATTTAGACTGTTTTCAGGATCTTAGAAATGAATTAGAAAAATCTTGTTTTTTCCATATCTAACAGAAAGGTATACATGCTTGTGGATATGTCCAAGTATCACTTCAGTGCAATCTGATGTGAATTTAAGGAAAAATAAGATAATGTTTGTTACACCTTGAACTGAATCATAGAAGGAAAACTGGTGCTTGAATAAATAGTTTTACGAAATATTTGAATATTTGTTCACTGGTGGCTGTAAAAGAAAGCTGAAACTGTCCCTGATATCACAGAATGTCTCTGACTTTGCTTTATACTTTGTTCTGTGTCTCATAAAATCTGTGGTTTTATGGTAAATCATTGAGAAGTTGTTGTTGTTTGTCTTTTGTCTTTTTCCTGGTAAGGGGTTGCCACAGAGGAACTCCGGTCCTCTAATGATTGGCAGTAGATTTTTTATGAAATGCCGAGGTGCCAGCTCGATGCCCAACCTTCAATGAAGGCACGCCCATTTACGCACGCATCTCTTTCGAATGTTACCCAACCATGGGGAGGACATGCAGACTCCACACAGAAGACACTCCCAAGCCAAGCCGAGAATCGAATAAGAGAACCTCTTGCTGTGAGGTAATAACGCTACCGCTGTACCACCGTGGACTACTGCTGTACCACCATGGACGACCGCTGTAATAAGCAAACAAAATGGTGCAATCTTTTCAACCACATCACCCCCCCCCCCATTTAGTAACTGTACTCCTCAATGATTTACAATGAATGAATTATGGTAAATCATTGAGGAGTACAGTTACTAAATGGGGGGGGGGGGGTGTGGTTGAAGAGATTGCACGATTTTGTTTACTTATTTTAAAATCAGGCTTTATAGGACTAATACACATTTGTACGAAATAATTGGAAAATTTATTCTTTACTATATCTTTCCTTGAAACAAAATTGAAACTGTTCCAAATATCACAGAATATCCCTGTCTTTGTTTTATAAATTTGGTCTATGCTTCATAAAATTATAAAATCTGTGGTTTTATAGCAAATCACTGGGGATTACAGTCACTAAATGTGAGGGTGCTGCCTGTGGGTGAAACTAACTTACCTTCCTGTTGTGTGTTTAAAATCTAGATTTATAGGTCTAGTGTGCATTTGTAT
>NC_056727.1:478471510-478506510 GCF_019279795.1 Protopterus annectens
AACAAAAACAAAGATGAAAATGTTGTGTGGGATGCAACCCTACTGGTAATCCTCATGTAAGTGGCTTTGCTCCCTGCTCTCTCGAAAATGACTATCATCAGTATAAGAGTTGCCACAGGTCACAGAAAACCAAAATTCTAGACTGTAGCAATGACCACCAAAATGCTAATATATGGTATTAAAGAAGAGAATTAAAAATAAAAGTCAGTTATGAACCTCCAAATGACAATGTTATTCTGTGTTCATTTTTGTCAAGCAGTAATTCAATCAAATGAGCAATGTGGTGAAATTATAGATGTTTCGGCTTCATTTGAACCTACTTATATCAGCTGTAATGCATAGACATCACATCCATGTGTTTTTCAGAATTTTTCATCAGGTTAAATTAATGCTATGATGGAGAAAGCTGGAAATGAGCAGTATACACTGGACACCATGGCTCACAGAGCGCTCCTCACAACCTGTGTCATGAACTGGGCCATCTATAATTAGCTGAGATTATTAACCTAACATCAGTAGCACGGGACAACAACTGAGTAATCTGTGTTGCCAGCATCAGTCAGTCAAGCTCATGTTGGACATCATGGTTTCTATAAACAGATGCAGCAAAGCAGACTATACTTCAAACTGAGATACATTAAGGCAAAAAGACCGAGGAGAGTATACTTAGAGCAGAAACAATACATTGAAAACAAAATACAAAATTCTGACATATTTCAGATATCAGTAGCTTAAGAGATGCCACAGGTCACGTTAAACAAAAATTCTAGCCTGTAGGAATGTCCACCAAAAAATGCTACTTTGAAACATTAAAAGAGAAGAATTTTTTTTTTAAAAAAGTCAATTATGAAACGCTGAATAACAGTGTTATTCAGAGTGTTCATCTTGACAAACAAAAAATCAATGAAATAAGCAATTTGGATGCTTAATAAATATATCAGCTTCATTTGACCCTACATATTTCAGACCTCCTGCTGTAATGCATAGGCACCGTGCAACAGGCACAAATGCTTTTTCTCTGACTTTTTCATTAGTAAGATTAATGCTATGATGGATTCAGATGGAAATACGCAGCATACAGTGGTCACTATTGGTCTCATTTTATATACACTGGGTATTACAGCTCTCATCATGGTACATACAGCCTGTGTCATGAACTAGAACATCCAAAATTAGCTGAGATTATTATCCTAACATCAGTAGCCGGAGACATATGAGTAATGTTGTTGCCAGTGCCAGCCAGGATTGTGTTGACCATCACACAGTTTCTACAAACAGAGAAAACAGACTGTACATCACACTAAGACAAAAAAGATTAAACAATTGTGGAGAACATAAGTCTGAGAATGAAGGGCTAAAACATACCTGGTCATATGGATCTGGTAAATAACAGCCTGAAAGACAAACGTAGCAGCAGTATATACATTTTTGTCTAGCCATTCCATAGCTGTACTGTCATTGTTCATGAACTGGAAAAAACAGGCATACTTCTGATGGACTTCAGATACCAGCTGGCTATATCGTATTAAAATCAGCTTGGATTTGAAAAGTGCATGTTTCTTGAATTCATTCATACACCAATCAGGCATGAAGCTAGAAACACAGGCTTCAAATACCATTTATCACAGGCATACTTAGTATGGTAACAACATGCAACGCATGACACAATATTTGCTAGGTTCTACAACTTACATGCTTCTACTTGTAATCCATGTCAGGAAAAGGGGCATCCAAAAATTACAAATAGATATTATCCTCACATCAATGATAAGGACAAATGACAAACTAAGGGCCAGATCCTTGCTGGTTATCAGACATTCTGTAGACACATACATAACCAAGCAGACTACATATTATGCCAGTATACCACATGCAACAAAAAAGTGGTTGTAACTGCCATGTGCAATGGGCACACTAACTATAGAACTAACATGCAGCACTTGGTGTTCAAATGACACATGGAAACTTATGGTGCATGTGCAGTTTGTGTTGTCACACATCTATGCATGTAATTGTTTCATGATGTCACAAAGTCCACATTAATGTTGTATACTGAGAGTCTGCACAGACACAGTTGTTTATTTTTTCCTGGAATAAAGGCCAGTGAATTTAGAAAGGGCTACGACATGCATATGGTATCGTTGCTTAGTCAGGAAGGCGATAGCATGATATCACAACAATGTAGCAATATAAATGGCAATAAAAAGTTAGTGCTGTTCACCAAAGGAATAACTGCAAACAATACCCACACCTGCACTACAAGTATAAGTGCATGCACACATGCACACTCATGCATGTGTGTGTATAGACTCACACATAAACACACAAACACACACACACACACACACACACACACACACACACACACACACACACACACACACACACACACATCCTTTGTCATCGTGGATTATGCTATAATTCATGTAACTGAAAGTATGTACTGGACTGCTGCCATGCATTTTTTTCCAGTTTTGCCACAGGTGACTGAAGGCAATTTCCCTGGTAGTGGAGTTAAAATGAGATGGGATGAACTGCCTGATAAGCAAGTATCCAATTTTTCAGGCAGTGTGACACGTGCCAGAAGCCAGCAGAAGTACATACTGTGTTCTCAAACAACTTTCAATGGTGCAGATGTCACATCTAAACTGCACAAAATAGGCTGCCAGCAAGCCGGGGGGGGGGGGGGGTAAAGCAAAAATATCTCTCAAACTGTCACTGGCTAGAAAGCCATATGTCCTGCCATAGTATCCCGACAAGAGGTTGCAGTTCTGGTGTGTACTGATGTATGAAGAAAATGCAAAAAATAGTGATGCAGCAGGTGAAATGAGGGGGTGGGGAATGAAGGCAGCTTACACTTGATAAAGCCTGGAGAAATAAACTGGCATTAAAAACTACTGCAAGCAGCTATATAGTATATGGCCGCGGTCAGCAGTATCAGAATTGTTTTACACTTTAAATAGTTATCTTATAAGTTGTCTTACTGATTTGACATAATCCCTGGGATTCAGTAGCAAGGTTAAAAAAGCATGGTATGACTGCCTCAGGTAAGGCAATGCAGCCCAAAGTTAATTACCAATTAACTAGAGTAGAAATCGGCAGCCCATTCTATTAATTTAAAACCGATCCCACAGAAATCTCAGACCTGTGGTGAAAGTGGAAATTCCACACATGTGGCTAGGAGGAAAATGAGAAAAACAGATGTGTACAGCGAATGCACATGGCTCACCATATGCACACGCACTGCATCACAACAAAATGGGCAATCAACAAGAGGCATTAAAGAACCTACCGCAATATATATGTCTGCTTTCTGACCAAGAAAAGGTGTGGAAAATGGTGTACAGAATAGTAGGAAAAGGGATCAACAATCCAAAGAACATACACAAGGGAAACAGGGAAGATATGAATGGGAGAGAGGGGGGAGGGAGAGGAAGTGTGTGTGTGTGTGTGTGTGTGTGTGTGTGTGTGTGTGTGTGTGTGTGTGTGTGTGTGTGTGTGTGTGTGTGTGTGTTTGTGTGTGTGTGTGTGTGTATATATATATTTTTTTTTTTGAGACAGGAATACATTTTTTTCTTTTGAAGAAGGGAAACTGGGGAAAGATGTAAGGAAAGGAAAGGGTATTGTAAGAGAGTAGGGCTCACAAATGGGGGCACACAAACAAACGTAAAATAGAGACAGACCAATGGGGAGATGCTAACATACTTAGGGGTCCAGGGAAGTAAATAGTGTGGGAAGAAATAGCCAGGGAATTGTTATGGCTAGGCTTGTATAGGCCCTAGGGCCGATAGCCTAGTACCAACCTATAAACCTTTAAGATGGTGAAATTAAAGATGCATACACAAAGAGAGGACACTGGTGATTGGGAGGATTAGGCAACAATAAAGAGAAGGGAACACCAGGATGTGAGGTTAGGGTGCATATGGCCTTCTAGATTGCAGTGCCTGCACAATACCTTAGAGGCCCCTGCCTGATGTGATGGTGGCAGGGAAAGGCAGCAATGCAACTCTTTTGTCTACAAGAGGACCCCTTCTAGATGACTGATGTGTGCTTCCAGCCTCTAGTTTATCCACTCCCCAACTCCCTTCACAAAATCCCTGTGTGTCACATACTGTTCAACCCTGTCAGTGCCACTGGCAGGAACAGTGGCACTCCCATGTGGTGAGGCACCACCAGAGGCAGCACATGAGGCCCTCTGCTTGCCCCTGCTACACCCAGTGTGGAAGCAGACTTGAATCCAGGCAATGATTAGACACACGGGGAGGGGTGGAGATCAGGGCAGTGCCATTAGCACAGCTATGGCAGATGTGGTAGAAAATGCAAGCAAAATCAAGAAAAACACAACCAAATAAAAACAAAATAAAAACAAGGATAGTGACAACATGTGAAAGGAGAGAGAGAGAACACAGACACCAGACAGCTATATGGTATATCCATCCATCCATCTACAACCCCTTTTTCCCATTTTTATATATGGCGTTGGTGTGTCACTTAAAACAGTGGCAGTGATCTAGAACCAGTATTCACACCACTGAGTGGCTAGCCCTACCACTGTTGTTCTTCCGTACTACACATACACACTCACACATATGACCAGTTTATTGTGTCCAACCCATTAATCATAAAGTCAGACGGCTGCATAATACTAGCATTTATATACCGGCCTATTGCCAGCAACTGCCTACATGTACTACACTACTGACCCTATGCACTGGCAGAGCAGTTTGTAAAAGGCAGATCATATCTCCTAAACCTGATAGACTTCTTTGACGCAGTCACCAAAGACGTAGTCGAGGGTAAGGTGGTTCACACATCCTATCTAGATCTTGTCAAGGCTTTCGACACCATCCCCCACTCTGAAATTATAGATAAACTCACTTAACTAGGTATAAATCCCTATGTCGCAAGATGGGTTGCCAACTGGCTCACTGACAGAACCCACACTTTGAAAGTAGCAGACTCCAAATCCGACTTCAGACCAGTGACAAGTGGAGTACCACAGGGTTCAGTCCTGGATCCTCTCTTGTTTGGTATTTACTTCTCTGAAGTACAGGCTAACACAGAAGGTCTTTGGCTAATGAAATTCACAGATGACTGCAAACTAGGAGCCATAATCGAATCTCCTAACGACGTGGACATCCTACAAAAGGACCTCACTGAGACAGAAGCCTGGTGTCAAAGCCATGGCCTCAAGCTCAATGCCAAAAAGTTCATTGTCATCCCCTTTGGTAAAAACTCTGTACCCATGAACTACAATATAGGCGGTAGTATACTTAACACCGAAAGTGTGATAAGAGACCTTGGGACACAGGTGGACAGTAGTCTCTCCTTTGATAATCACATCACCACAGTAGTCAGGAAATCCTTCTACATGGCACACCTCATCACAAAAGGTTTCTCATCCAGAAAAAAAGAGGTCATTGTTCCCCTCTACTCATCACTCATTAGACCCATTATAGAGTACAATGCCCCTTTTGGTATGTACCACACAAGACATCTACAACAACTGGAAAGGCTGCAGAAATACCTCACAAAGAGTATTACCGGCCTCAAACAGATGCCCTACGCAGACCGTCTCAAAAAACTCCAGCTTTACTCCATCGCATATCGCCTACTCAGAGATGATCTCTGCCTAACATACAAAGCTATGTCAAACCCAGAGCTGTTGGACATGCTCCACTTAAAGAAGTCCCAATCCCACCGAGCTACACGCTTTAGGGACCTAAACCTTGTCCCCACAATAAACAGAACATGCCGGAGGGATAGATTCCTGTCCCAGAGACTTCCCATACTCTGGAATAAACCACCTATCTATATCAAACAAAGCTCCTCATTAGCACTCTTCAAGAAAAATCTTGATGATTGGATGGGAAATAGGAAATTCACCCCGGGGATCACTTCTGTGGCTCTGCTCGACAATGGCACAGAAAAATAATTTTCTTGGGTGGCAAAAGCCAGGGTATCTTTTTGGCTGGGCTTGTATAGGCCCCTGGGCCAATAGCCTAGTACCTACCTATGAACCTATGAACAAGCAGCAGTCCTTCAAGTGGGTTAGCAGATGTGCTGTGAGATATGAGGGGAAGAATAATGCTGCACTTGGAAAGACTATTGTCACCAGGGTGATACTTTGTACCTCTGTCATAATATACATACCTTTAATAAGATGTTATAAACCTAAAATATACAACAATAACACCACTGCAAAGGAGACAAGTAATTACTGACAAGTAGAATTTTATGTTACACACACATCACATGTCTACAGTGGTGAGAAAATCATTCTATGTTGCACAACTTATAAACAAAGTTATGGCATCTACGTCCAAGGAAGTCATTGTTCCACTGTATTCGGCATTCATCAGACCTATCATTGAGTAGAATACACCCTTTGGTATGTACCTAACCAGGCATATCCAACAACTGGAATGTCCACAGAGGTTCCTTACTAAAAAATACAGAGCATAAGTAATATGTCCTACACAGTCCACCTCAAGGCCCTATCCCTGTATTCTGACTCCTATAGGCTTTAATGGGGAGATTTATGCCTGGTATACAGGGCATTGTCAGACCCCACTCTGATGGACCTCCTGCCTATCCACAAAACAAACAGCAGCAGAATTTCCTGTTCTAAAGTCTTAAACCTTGCCTATGATATAAATAGGACCTGCTGGAGAGATAGGTGTGTATACCAGAGACTACCCCATCTATAGAACAGGCTCCCCATCAGTGTGAAGCAGAGTTCCTCCCTAATCCAATTTGAGTGCAATTTGGTAAACTGGATGGGAAACCAGAAATTCATCCCTGGTTTGGCACCTATGTCTCTAATGCAAACAGGTAACCTGTAAATGGTTCATCTCCTAAGCCTATGCTTACACTTATCAAGGGTATCAGAACTTGTCAGAGATTTGGGATGCATGGCTAGGCTTAAAAGGCCCTTGTGGTCATTAGCCTAGTAAACACCTATGACCCTATGAAACTATAATTCAAAGAAATGTGCAATACATAACATACAAACCTTAAGTTAGGCAGTAATATCTTTACAAGACCACAGTAATAGGTTTCTAGGTTAATACTAGCCTATTGATCCCAAAGACCATTAGTAGCCTAGCCACAGTATCCCAAATTATACATACCCATTAGCGTGACTAGTCTATACCTAGTTTCAAACCCTTATTATGAAGGCTTTTGAGGGGCTAGACTCAGGGTGTACTTATAGTTGTCCATCCATTCATACAGGTTACACTTAAACAGGATCAGGGAGCTATTTTGCTTTATATCCAAGTAAGTCTAATTGATGAAAGTACAATTTTTTTGGGATATATATCTATCTTGCCAGCAAGTCTTATTTATGTTTCTGTGGTAGTTAAGAGCTCTTAAGTACCCAGTTTGAGGGTGTTGAGGATGTATAGTTTTGCGGATGTGCTAGAGGTCTCATAGGGCTGTTTCTTAGGAGGCTTTCCAGGCAAGACAGAGATCACCTCTCAAGACTCTGCAGGAATCTGATAAGAAAGAAAGTGCTTTAAGGGGATTTGGGTAGTTCAAGGAAGTCATGCTTTGATTGTCGCAGTGAGAAAATACTGTAGTTCCTCGAGCTGAGTCATATGCCTAGACAGGTACATACCAAAGGGGCCATTATACTCTGTTTTGGATGTGATGAGGGAGGAGTAGCAAGGGATGATAATTTCCTTAGAGCTGCAAGAAATGCACCAGATGATTAGTCTTGCAAGATAAAAGGATTTCCTGACAAGCGCTTTGTATTATTGGATGTCATTAAACTTTTCTACAGCATAGTCCTCGTTCCTCCATGTGTCTTTGGTCTTCACTTTGTCTGGTTTTACTTTTCCTGGTTTGTCTTTGGTCATTGTTTTGTCCATGGAGGATAACCTGGAAATGCTTATCCCTACATCTTCACACAACAGCATGATGTCGGAAACCTTACTTTATTGATAGCAGCACTCACACAGAGGGTGGATGCTCTCACTTCCAGACTGGACAGCTTTCCCACTACTCAATCTATGCCCCGTAACACATCAACCCCTACTCCACCAGGTTTATCTGGCAATTCTGTGGCTAATATGGAGACCCAACCCAAAGATTGTGATATGAATATTGCTAATTATATTAGTAGTGGCTATAAAACGAACATTGAAGTATGCTATCTAGCCACTCCTAATGTTCTTAACACTGAAAAACGACCTACTTCTGGGATTATTGGAGCTCCTAATCTACTTACTTGGCTAAAGGAACCACCTTCTATACAGACAGCTGTTACTAGCTCGAACGTGGAGCAAACAGCTCATGGGTCACCAGACATTACTGCTTTACTACAAGATTTCAATCAAAAGCTTTTTAAGATAAAAAAACTACAACTGGAGATCGCTTATTTTCAGGAATGCTTCGGGGAGGGCATAGTACCTAAAGGGCAAAGACTGTGGTTATATCCAACAGGTCTACAGGATGGGTCTGCATTTCATCGTGAATTATTAAAATTATTCGATAGGCATGGTACTGAATTGCTAGAACTCATTTGCAAACACTACCAGCAGTCCCTGGATATCCTCTGTGATGAAGCGGCAGTTCTAGATACTTCAATTAAAGACAACATGGACTTTACTAGATACCATTTCGATTATAAACGGCTTTTTGCTAGTATCGATCAATACATTAATAAACAAAAGAATATTACAATTAAAAAAATTAAAACATTGAATCGAGATAGGCATGCCTACCAATCCGGCAAAGCTTATCCTAAGCCACCATCCTCCCAGTCACCTAAGGAGTTTCATTCACACATACGTGAGGGAGGCCCTTACAGAGAAGAACCTGTAGCGGAGGATGCAAACCATGAAACGGTAATAAACAACCAGGGTTCCAATACTACTTACAATAATTAACAGAAACATTGTAAATACAATTCAAATAACCTTGATACCAATAACTCTAACTCTACCATAAAATGCAAGTTCTCAAAATTTTCGCCAGACAGCCTTGAATTACAATTTGAGGCAACAACCAACAAGAACTTATTACAACAGCAGGAACAGAATGACAAACCGAATAGTTCAACTGTAAGTGAATGTGATATTTGTAAAGTATTGTACAATGACTCTAAAGACTTTAAAGTTTATAATTTTTCAAATATTGACATTTCACTGGTTTCAATTAACCTTTTGGCAAAAGGCCCTACCTTTGTTCCAGCTAGCAAGGCTGATTTGTCGAGAACTTTGATTGACTTGCAATTGTTCATCAGAAAGTTAAATTTGTCAATCATATTTGGATGAAACAATATGGTTTCTAATGTGTTTAGAGTAGCTAGTACATTTAACCCACCCTTACACCCTACTCTGTCACTTTTCAAACGTGCATGTGAATTAGATATTGTTAATGAATACCTATAGTAAGAATGCTTTCAACACTACCAGGGAAGAGAGAGAAGAGCTTACACTACTTCAACATGCTGGCGTGAGAATAATGTAACCAGATAAAGGGGGTGGTGTTGTTTTAATGGACTGTGACGATTATATTTGTCGTATGGAAAGTATTGTATCAACTGAAATTTATGAAGAAATTTCCAAAAGCGAAATGAACACTGCATTTAATAGAATACGTTCATACCTTAATGATATGTTTATAGAAAATAGAATTGATATTGATATTTTTAATTTTTTGAACATGCCAGCACCCAGACTAACTTTATTATTTGGGACCAAAGATCCACAAATGTTTAAATGATCCCCCAATGAGACCACTTGTGGATGCTAGAAATAGTATCACTTATTCTTGTGCCAAGGTAGTCGATTTTATTCTGAAAAAATATGTCATGTGTGAAAAACAAATTTGTAAAGATTCGTGGACTTTCCTATCCAATATCAATGAATTAGAATCTACTAATTGTAATTTTTTAACAGTTGATGTAAAAGATCTATATTTCTCCATACCCCAAACGCAGGGTATTGAATGGGTGAAAAATGTTTTATGTGCCAGAAAAGCCCCTGATTCAGAGATCTCTTTGATGGAAGAATTTTTGGGCCTCATTTTGGGTTCCAATTTTATTACATTCAGTGATAAATATTATTTACAAAAAGTCGGGCTAGCAATGGGTTCCCTATGTGGCGCCAGTTTTGCAAATCTTGTCATGGCCCACTGGGAACATGAGCATATATTTAAAGTAACTCATATATCATGCCAAATTCAGTTTTATACACATTATTTGGACAATATTTTCATGCTAATTCATGGAGATGAAACCGAGGGTAGACAGTTGGTTTCCTATTTTAATAGCGCAACTGATTTTTTATCTTTCACTTATGTTTTTAATTAGAGTCAGATTCCTTATTTAGATGTACTTTTAAAGAACGATATGGAAAGGTGCTGTTATAGAGCAAGTATATTTCGTAAGGAAACCTATTTTACCAATTTCCTCCATTTCAGTAGCTGCCATCCCACTCATCAAAAAAGATCAGTGGTAAAATGGCAAGTAGTTAGAGCCACTCGCATGGTTTCCAAAGAAGATGAGTTTAGACATGAATGTAACAACTTGGAATCCATGTTTCTTAATCTAGGATACCCTCGGACTTTCCTAAATCCCCTGACGGAGGAGGTTATAACTAAAAGGTCATTAGGGGTTTATAAGCCAATTTTATTTGTTAGGACAAATATTAACCCCATAGGGACTGGAACAGTGAATTTAAGTAATACATTGGATGTACCAGCTTGTGACGATTTAAGTTTAGCCTTTATCATGCTGTTTAGCATTGATAGTTTTGCCATCAGAAACATTTTATCTAAGAATTGGGAATATATCATTAGTGACCACACTATCCAGGAACTTTTTAATGTGTCACCCAGACTTGTGTTCAAGCGTGGTAAGAATTTAAATAATATTTTAGAATGTAAAAGTATTCAGTTACCACATGAAAGAAGTAAGGGCATGTTCAAATGTTGTATGTGCAAATATTGTGTACACATGACAACAGGAATATCTTTTAGTATTAGGGATCGTACTTACACAACTAAACATAGATTTAACTGCTAATCTAAGGGTGTGATTTATTTCACCCAGTGCCAAAAGTGCCCCACTTACTATATTGGCAAGACAAACAGGAAATTAAGAGAGAGGGTGTACAACCATTTATACCATATTAAGAATCATAAGTTAGATAACGCACTTGCCAGACACATTAATGATTACCCAGATCATATTTTTAAATTCAGGGCCATTGACAGTATTATATGTGACGGTAGGGGTGGCCCGGAATAATTAATGCTTGAAAAACTGGAATTATGTTGGCAGCTACATACTAGGGCATGTCAGTCGCCCGGGTTAAACGAAGTTTATTCCATTATTTGTATTCTTAAATTGAAAAATTTGATGAGATAAGTCTAACCCATTTTTTTAGATTCATTTATACAACTTTACATATTTTATACTTATATTCACTTACATTTTATGATACATTTTAAATAATATGTCTATACACATCTTTTTATATATATTTTTTATTTTTCACTGTAATAAGAACTGCTCAATTACATGTTGTTTGAGTATGTATTTTAATCTAGCTTAACAGATTTTTATAACTGATTAAATTACATGCGTTTTAGATATTGGAAAGTGGCATTATATATTGTGAATGAATTATATTTACTTAATAGGTTATTTAAGTATGTAACTTTAGTATAAAGTGGCGTTGACACTTGTACACATTTTAATGTTTTTATGTTTTAGTTTTTAATATAATATTTTATTGTAGTGGAATTAATTGTGTTAATTAGTGTTAATTAGGGGAGGGGTATAGTATTTAAGTGGTATGAATTCATGTGTGACTTTGCCTGAAGAAGTCTCTTCACAGTAAGAGACGAAAAGCGCTTTGTATTATTGGGTGTCATTAAACTTTTCTACAGTGTAGTCCTCATTCCTCCGTGTGTCTTTGGTCTCCGCTTTGTCGGGTTTTACTTCTCCTGATTTCCTGACAATAGTTAATACACAGTAATCAAAGGATTGTTCATTGTCAGTGAAAGTGCCTGCATCCCTAATGGCTGAGTTCGCTTTCAAACGGATGTGCATGGCTGTGCAGTTTTGCCTGAGGACATAATGCTGCATTTCTTAGCACTTTGTTTTAGGCCATGGAGCAGATGTCCCTTATTGGTTCATGTTAGCCCCTCCTGAAGTATCTGGAAGTGAGATGAGGAGTTAATGACAGCTCCAAGTGTACAGTCATCTGCAAACTTGGTCAGCCACCAGCCCTTGATGTCAGCCTTGACATCAGAGGAGTAAATACCAAAGTGAAGTGGTCCTAGGACTGATACCTGATGAACACAACTGATAATTACAATTTCTGAAAAAAGTGTGCCTCTCACACTAATAGATTGGATTCTGTCAGTTAGCCAGTTTGCTATCCACTGGGTAACGTATGTGTTTACATTTAATCGGATTACCTTGTCAAAAATGCAAAAATCTGGAATGGTATCAAAGGCCTTGGCTAGATCTAGGTGTGCAGTGAGAATTGATTTGTCCAAGTGTAATGCATCAGTGATATTCAAAGAATCTAACCAGGTTCATGAAGTAGAATATGCCTTTAATAAACCAAAACTGGCTAGGGTGCAGGGCCTGTAGATTGCCTATGTCCTTGCTAATAAGGTCCATAATGATGTGTTCCATTGCTTTCTAGATAAGGCTGTTGAGGCATATAGGTCTATAGTTTCCTGGATCAGCAGTGGATCCCCTTTGTGGAGCAGGATGATTACCACAGTATGTTTTTACAGGCTATGAGTTTCTTCCTCTTATTTTATAGTTTGTATAGCCTAGTATTCCACAATAGCAGTTTATTTTTGAATTTGGCATTGCATTTATGCCTTATAGGGAAAGGTGCCTCAATACATACTTTGACGTGAGCCAGAAATTGCCTATAAATATGGCAGTGTGCAAGATGGTTCATCAAGATGAGGAGGGTGCTCAAATTTCATCAGGTCATCTATTAGCTGGATTAGGTATGCCTTAGAATAGTCTGTAAAACCAGAAGGGTTTTATGGTAATCAGGTTTTACACTTATAGTTAGTGTTAGTGGGTGGTGGTCAGATTAATCAGTGATGTGTTAACTGTAGGTGTAGAGCATAGGTTGGCAATATTGGTGAGAACCAGCTCCAATATTTCTGAACTCCTAGTTGGAACTAGAACTAGTTGGTCAGGAGTGCCAGCATTAATGATGTCCAGGAATTTTCATGTGTATTTATTTGAGGTGGTGTTGGTTTCCCACTTAACAGTAGGATAGCTGAAGTCACTCAAATGAATATTGTTAAGCTCAATAGTGAAGCATGTCATTTTGCTTAGATATGCCTCATGGGGTGTAGGTTACATGGAGGGGGTAAGGTAGTTGGCTGTGATATGGTACGAAGTTCAGTTTTCCATGAAAACGATGTGAAGAAGTTCAAGGTCATTGTCCTGGCTGGCTCAAGAGTACAGAGGTGAGATGGTTTCTTAGGCGCACAGACACATCCCCTCCAATGACACTATCATTTACCATGTTATGTCTAAAAGAGTGGTAGGCACCGAAACCCTGCATTGTGGGGGTGCTGTCATTGAACTGAAACCATGCTTCAGTTAACTACACAGATGTCTCTATTTTCCAGAGTTACAATGACTGAAGGAGTGCAACTTCTTGTTTAGATTTCTAGCATTGAGCAGTGATACTTTTATATAGTTTTGATTTTGATTGGCTATATATGCAATTTGAAGAGACTGACTTTACCTAAAAAAGGTATTATGGGGAAGGAAAGATCCTGACCAATATACGAAAGCCATGATAATAGAGGTACAGGCCATTCATAGAAAAGCAGCCAGGTTGTCGATAATATCCTCCCAGGTTGATATATATTGAATCCCCTTAGAAAGATACAAATAGTTAAGCCAATAACGGAAGTTTTTTGTTTGCATTATGACATCATTCTTAGTGATGGTAGGATACTCCTCAGTACTAGTTTCACACCAATTTTAGATGCATATTCTGAGAGCTCTGTTATGTCCCTCTTTATATGATTCAAGAAGCTATGTCTCAAGTCATTCACTCCCATGTGCCAAAAGGCCATGTCATACATGAGTTGGAATAAAAGAACTTGAGGGCCCTAGTGAGAATGCAGATCCTTACATCTGACAAGCAACTACCCAGCTGGGGAGTAGTGCATCTGTGTGTCTGACTATGGAGTTACCTATGCCCCAGATGTTACCACATGTACTGCCTTGGCCTTGCTGCAGTAAAGACTTTGGCCTATCAGCTGAGTGTCATCTTTTAGTAGTTGGGTTTTCAGTATTGCCTGTGTTAGTTTTTTGCCTGTTAGTGAGACACTGAGTTTGTGTCCTGTATACCAAACTTTTATCTAGGAGGCCATTGTGCTATAGGCAGGAAAGTTTTAAGTACCTCAGCATAAGAAGGCTTATTTGTTTCTTAGGACATGGTGGACATGGTGTCAGATCTGGTGCCATGCTAGTAACACTCCACCATCTTTGAAGAGAGGTCATAGTCTAAGGTTAGTAGAAACATGCACCTCTCACATATGGCGTCATTTACAGGAAGAAGCAAACAGTTGTCAGTGAACATTTGGCAGTTCTTGCATTGCCTCAATGTTCCTATTGTTATTAGGCTGACAACAGAAGATCAGGTAAATTGTGACTTCATGATAATTAGTGCCTTGGGAAAATGTATTTATTTATTTATTTGCCATTTGTTAACCGGGTTAGTCTGGCTGGGCAGGTGCCCTTTTTCAGCAGAGACCCGAGGAGAAAAGCTCCAAATACAATGTTTACAGAAGATACAAAAACAAGCTTACAATTGCAATAGAGTTTACAGTTGGATACAAAATTATTTACAGTTGCATATAAAGCTGAAAACAGATGTAAAATTATTTACAGTTGCATATAAAGAATTTTGAAAAAAATACAGATAAGAGAAATTTGTAAGATAAGTTTATATGATGAATTCAGTGTTATATTTAGAGGGAAAAAATGTAAAGTAGTCCTGGTTGGTAGGGAGAAAGGAAAAATAAATAAAAGATTAAAAGTGAAAGGAAAGGAGGTGGTAGAGGGTATAGCAGGACCTAGTAAGCACTGAGTAGTTGTTGAGAAGCAGGAAGTACAGGTAGCAGGAAAGCTGTAGCAGGAACGTTGATATATGAGTAATGAGTGCTAGTGATGTGATTTTGTAGGAAGGATCTATATACTAGAACACAAAGATGAACAGATTAAAGAAAATACAGTAAAAAAGGGTAGTGCCCAGTGTACTAAACAGACAGGAAAATACGAAAAAGGATAACTCAGGCTTTATCAATCTAAGTGCAGGAATTTCCCAATGTGATCTAGTAGTTCCCACTAGTATAAGCAGATGAGATGAGACTGGGAAGAGCTTCCAAAGCAATTTATATTTACATTTATAATTTTGTAAGGGCAGTCAACTTAAGAGCGAGCAACAGTGGTTGGCAGTGTTGGCAATCAGTATTACTGATCTATGAAATGCAGTGAGAGGATGAGATTATTTATCTTACAGAACTGATACGTTTGCCATTAATGACAATAGCAAATGAAAAAGGAGAGGGAAAGACTTTGGTAGTAAAATTACCACAAGGGACAGAAACAGCATAGACACTGCCTCTTAAAGTCACAACAGGATCACGGTGGCACGGTGGGGTAAAAATCAACAAAACTGTAAAAAGCCAGAGATGAAATCAGACATTAAAATGTGTTGGAGCCAAGAAAACCCTTTTCTCACCTAGATAATGTGGTACAGCTCAGGTCTAATATCTGGCTGAACAAAAGAGTTTTAGTTAAGGACAAAATATGCCACTTACAGTAAAATGCTTTAATTTTGCCTGGATATGAGAATAAAACAAGTGCAATATAGTTTCTTTCTTTTCTCATGTAGAGATACTCCTTTTGTTTAAAAATGTGTCCAGGCTAGTCACATGAACAACAGCAAATTTTAGGTCTTGTGATAAATAGAACTGAAGATCAGTAAAAGCTTGCAGTTCCCACAATGCCTTGCTCTCACCAATGCAATGTATTACAGCTAAGGCCTAATAGCTAGCTGAACAATCTTTTTTTGTTAAAAACAATAAAATACAAAAAAAAAAAAAAAAAAAAAAATCAACCGAACAACAAAGGGCAGGGGAAAGCAATCAAATCAGCAAACAGATCCATATCAAGCCAGCTGATCAGACTCTAAAAGCTTGCAGTTCCCACAACACCTTGCTCTCAGTAAGGTAATGTATTGCAGCTAAGGCCTAATAGCTAGCTGAACAATCTGTTTTGGTTAAAAACAGCAAAAATACAAAAAATAAAATCAACTGAACTGTAACAAGTCGGAAATTAAATCAGACATTAAAACTTATTGTAGCCTATAAAACATTTCTGTTACAAAGGCAATGTACTACTCTGGGGTCTAATTGCTGGCTGAACAAAAATGTTTTACTTAATGGCAAAAATAATGCACTTACAGCAAAATGCTTTAAAAATACATCCAGCAGAATATTAGAATGAATGAGTTAATTATAATTTCTTACTTTCCTGGTGTAGAAATACTTCATTTATTTAAAAAAGTAGCAACAGAGGTAGTCTTATGGTGCAGCTGTGTTTTTTAGCACCTGGGACTGATCCTCATATTGGTGCCCCCCCAAAACAGGCTGCTCCTTGTACTGGTATCAAGTAGCCAAATGCATGCCCTCTCCCTCCTGTCTGCCCCTGTTCTTCAATGGAAGATCAAAAAAATAAAGGTCAATGGTTTGGTAGCTGAAATGCAGGAGCTAACAAGCCAACCAGGTACTGTTTCTGCATCCCACCCATACCTCGCCTCAGCTGTGGGGCAATTTAACAAAAAAAAAAAAGTCTGTGATCAGGTACCTGAAATGCAGGAGCCAATTACATCCCATTTCTGCCCTTTGACCCACCTTCTTCAGATTTTAGAAGGAAAAATAAAAGAAACAACTCTTTTTCTTCTTATAAACTGTAGCAAACTGCTTGTTACAAATGTAGTTTATACCATCCATGGAGTGCTACAGTGTTCAGGTTTTAGTTAAAAAAAATAAAATATTTTTTTCTTTAAAAGATCATGGGCAATTGTTTTTTATCTTACTTTTTTTCACTCTTTGCACTTCTAAGATCACTTAGTATGAGTGTAGCCTTCCTCAAAGGTGCCTTCATTGCCATCCTAAACACAATTTTTACATTTGTTTTTCATCAGCCAAAATCATCCTTCATATTACCTTGCAGCCAGTACTTCTTTGTTTGATGTCACCACTCCTTTTGTGCTGATGACACAAGGTCGGGTTAGTAGTTTTCTTCCTACTTCTCATCAAGAAATCATTGCTTAACGCTGTCCTGCATATTCTGTTTGTTTTCCAACCATATAATGACCCTAATCAGTCGTACACAGGTGCAATTACCTCCAAACCCAATCAGTAAGATAGTAAATGAATGTGGTCACGTAAAGTGCAGTGTGAGACACTCCTAATGTTTAGCATGCACTAGCCATGAGCTTTTCAAACTGTGGTCATAACATTACTGGTGATAATGTAACAGAAATCAACGTGCCCCAAATCAGGCTCTTATATATTTAAGAAAGTTGCTACATAACAGTCTTTGTGTTGCTATGTGGTTCTGAAACATCTGTAGTCAGAAACTCAAACGTATCTCATTGTATAGTGACATTTTTCCACAATATTTTCCCAAGGGCCATAAATTGTACCTAAATTATGAGGCAAAATTCACCATATTCTGTTAAACTCTAGACTTGTGTACAGGTATGTATTGTTTTTCTTGTTTACCTGTAGTGAACACCTCTACAGTTGAAAAAGGATAAAGAAAAATTATGGGACTGCCTGATCAGAGTGCAGATTGCTACCACTTTATTATACTTTTTAAGAATACTTTAGAAGGTGATTGTATACCAGATATCATCTGCACACATAGCACATACTGTTAACAAACAATTTGTAAACTATCTTCTTCAGCCAGAGAACTACATACATTTTACATCTAGAAAGACAGGAAAGATTGCCAAGAATGTTACTCTTTCCAATTAAAATATCTTGTAAATGTCCCTTTAGCCATGGCAGAATTAAAAAGGCACATGTACATAAAAAACACACCCATAGTGGCATGTCCACACACACACACACACACACACACACACACGCGCGCGCGCGCGCACACACCAGTACTGTACATTCCATTTATGTTCACACGTTTTCTGTTATACTCAGAGGTTCATGAGTAATGACTAGGAACGCTGCCCTTGTGGAACATTCCTCCTGTGGTACTTGAAGTTGCCTCTCCCATTGCTATTACTACGTTATTATGCATTCCATCATCGCTAACTATACATTACCTGAACTGAGAATTCCTGGGGTCATAACATAGGTATGTTGCCTTAACCCATTTATGAGTTGCCTCTGTCTGTTACTAGTTCAGGTGGCATTCCTTGGGCAAATTTCTATTACCCATCTGTGGTTGGTAGTTGCACTTACATGTGGACAGGAATGATCTTTGCTTTACTTGGATGTGTTGTCTGTTCATGGATGATTGTAATCCTCTACAAAATATATCTGAACTACCTCCAAATTATTCTGTTGATGATGAGGAAGAAGCTTTTATCATTGGACCAATTATTTCTGATGCTACATTGTGAGTATTTTTTTTTAAATAAAACCTGACCACTCTAGCACTCTGTGCAGGAAGGGCATAAACTAGTGTAACTGTTTGCTACACAAAACTGTAAACCTTTTTACACAAAAAATCTGGACAAAGACAAAAATAATGGGGGAAAATCTCCAAAAATAGGGACAAATTTTAAATATTGCTCTTAGAAACTTAGAAAGTTGCTAGAATAAAGGGTCTTGTGTTGCCATTTTCTGAAGAATATGGATTCTGAAAATCAAATGCCTGTTATTATTTGGTGAAATTCAATCCTAACTGATTTGCCACAAAAATCCAGAAAATCACAGCTTTTATGAGGAACAGACCCAAAATATTAGGCAAAAATCTGGACATTCTGCAAAAATCTGGACAGTATAGAGGCATGTTGCTACATTTGTAGCAAGCAGTTTGTTAAAGTTTAAAAGTATTTTTTTAATAAAAATCTGAGTGATGTAGCACTCTGTACAGGCAAGATATAAACTATAGCAACTCCTTGCTACATTTGTAGCAAGCAGTTTTCTACAATTTAAAAAAGATTTTTTTTTTACTAAAACATGAGCTCAGTAACGCTGTAGGCAAGCAGAGTGTAAACTGTAGCAATGGTTTGCTATGTTTGTAGCAAGCAGTTTACTACAATTTAAAAAGAAGTATTTTTTGTTAGTCTGGAACATGAGCACTGTAGTGCTCAGTGCAGGCAGGGTATAAACTGTAGCAACACGGTATAAAGTGTAGCAACAATTTCCTACACTTTAAATGAAGAAATTTTTTAGACTAAAAGATGTGCACTGTAGTGGTTCATGCAGGCAGGGTATAAACTGTAGCAAACAGTTTCTAACGGTTTAAAATAAGAAATTCTTTCTTTTTTTAAATAAAATATGTTAAAGGAGCCAGGAGGTTTGGAGGCAGGGCATGGAAATTGGACCTGAATGGCTGGGACAGGAGATGAGGGGCCTGCCATGGGAGGATGGGGTGCTGGTTTATAGTACCTGCCCAGTGTTGTTTGAGCCAGATATGCTTCTGGTCAGGTACATTGCTTGCATGGCCTGCAGACACATTTCATAATATACCCCATGCAGTATAAGCTGGTATACCTTCTTCTCTGTTGCCTAGGTGGGGCCATTATTGCAATGTGGGTACAGTCCATGGCCACTAATACCTCAGGAAAACAGGTTATGCCATAAAATACCTGCCTGGGGTTGGCTCTCTCTTTGCTGTGGCTTGTGGAGACCACATATGCTCCCCCCACAAAGCTGCAGCATGTCAGCAAGAAAGTGGTGCAGCATCCCTGAGGCAGCTACAGGTGATACACATACCATGTCCCCTCTTTGTCACTGACAGTAGTTTGTATCTAGTATTTCCAAAGCTATGAATACTGTACATTGGTATTCACAGGGTTAGGTACTCCACTCATCCTACAGGTCTGCATGTAAGGGCAGCACATCTAGACCAGCTCCTGTATGGTGCTTCTATCCACATGGTAGTTAGTGATCCACAATTTCAGTGTCATTGATGGCATGATATCTTAAGCACAGAAAGTGATATTTTGCAACACTGTGCCTACTAGCAGAGAGTACAGCTTGTTGTATATACTGATTTACTAGTCAAATAGCTTCCCTGTGTATGTTTTCAAAGTTGATCTCCTATAACTGCAGGATTTTACTGCAGTCATTAACTCCCGAGTGAGCATCTGTTGCCACAAGTATGTCTATGTCTCTACCATGCTGCTTACCCTGATTTGCATTCATAAGTGCCCTTTTTTAATAATGTTGCTCATTATCATACCATTATACCACCATATGCATAACTGTACAGGCTATGGAATTTCTTGGGTTTCTGCATTCACAATGTGTGTGTCTGAATCACCACCACCCTGCTCATGACTGCTTTTTCTGCAAAATCCCTTTCTGTAACCCCCCAAAAAAGGTTTTGAATCCTAGCATTACTATGTTACAGACCATAACACAACAGCTGAAGCTTCCATCTAGTATTTTATTTATTTCAATTTTTGTTTACCGGGTTAGTCTCACTAGGCCTGTGTCCTCTTTTCAGGACAGACCCAAAGTATTATTCATACTGACAAGGGGAAATTTAGCCAAGACATCAGGAAACTTCCCCTACTCTTTTTCAGGAAATGATCTGGGGTCTTTTACATCCACCTGAGCTATCACCAACTCAAGCAGATTTGGTTTATCACCTCATCTGAAGGACAGGTAGTTCTGTTCTTGACTAAAACATACATATATCCCCTCATTTGATAAATCCAGTTTAATCCAAATAATTTCTGATTTGCTCATACTTTCTAATTAGGCAATGCCACTAATGGAGCAGTTATCAAATTACTAAGATGTATACCAGCACTTGGTCAAATGAGCCGATGGCATACTTGGATTTTTACAAGACTGTATTCCCCATATAATGGTGATTTAATGCATATGAACAGCCTCTACATAGTAACTAAGTGCATCCAGAAAATTTGGAAGGGTGCTACAAATTTTCATCTCCCCAAGGTGTCTCTATCTATCTTAAAAATTAGAAGGCAATAACTTCACAGTTTCTTCTTTTTTAAAACAGTGAGAAAAGCTGTCTTCCTTCAAACAGTAAGTCACGTGAACAAATATGGGTTGTCAAGAAATAAGTACCATGTTTTTTTTAGATATGGTAACAAAATACTCATTACTTTTATAACCATCTACAAAACAATTGTAATGTATGTTAATGAAGGCATACTTAGAGGCAACCATTTTTGTTAACTGTGAGACCACTGATTAAGTTCATACCCTCTCCTTCTTAGACTGCTCTGAAAATATTACCAAGACCATAGCTGTATATATTGTTTTTACAAGCCATATAATGCCAAAGTGGCAACCATTTCAAATGTCAGGACTCAGATTGCCAGTTTCCAGAACTTGGAAAATGAATGCCTGAAAATCTGGATGTTCACATACTAAGCCCAAAATTGCTGTTTCTTGGAACAGTACCCTTTCTCCAAGGTATAACAATCTCAGAGTTGGTATAAATAAGTCCACAGGGTACACTGGGAGTTTCTCTCTGCAAAAAAAAAAAAAATTAAAAGGAGAAGAGTGATGTCCAATATTCACTCTTCTCTTACATTTCTACTTTTTAATTTTGCTTCAGTGTTTTGGGACTTCACATTGTGAGTCTCAACATTTCAGTAGGGAGCTATGCGGAGTATTAATGTTATTCTCAATACAATTCTTTAAATAATTTGCCCATGGTGACTTAATTTATTCCATATAAGACATTTCAGTTACATGGAACTGTTATGTGTTTATGTGTGGAGCACTAAGCACTGAGCCAGGTTCTGGTATGAAGACACAAACCACTATCAACATAAGGATAAAAGTGGACACAGCTCCAGCATCATTAATCAGTATCATGCTGCAGGGTATCCCCAGGTACATCCAGGCAGGCCAAATACATGTTTGATGATGCCCTGGGTCTGTGACAGGCCATAAATGTACTCATTCATAATTATGGTCTGGGGATTTCTTATGGGGGCCATTTAATTATGGCTCCAGGGCAGTTGTGGCATCAGTACCAAAATGCTCCTTGTTGAAATCATGTCACATAAACTACTAATATAAGTCACCTATGTGCCATATGTGGGAGCAATGGACACATTACATATCATACCCTTTGCAATACAGACAACCTGACAGCTGACAAAGTAAAATCCCTAATGGTTTATATAGTTTTTTGTCTATTCCCTTAGTGGACTCATCATTGCTATGTGGGTGCTATCTGTGGCCCCCAGTACTTCAGGAAAACAGTCTATGCATCAAACATCTGCATGGTATTGACTTTAATATCTGTGGTACATGCAAACCACATGTTACCCATATGCTGTAGCAATGCATCAAGGAAGTGGTGCAATATCCTTGAGGTAGCCATATGATATACACATAATCTACGTCTCCTGTTGATCAGTGAAAGGTCCCTGTATCTAGTATTTTCAAAGCCACACACACATTAATATTCCACTCATCCCACAGGCCTGCATATGAAGGTAACACATCTAGACCATCCTGAATAGTGCTTCTGTCCACATGGTAGTGATCCACAATTTCAGTGTCATTGAGAGCATGATATGTTAAGCACAGAAAGTGATACTGTGCAACACGGTGACAAATTAGCAGTTACTACAGCCTGTTGCATGTACTGATTTATTAGTATAGTGGCTGCCTTCTACATGTTTTTATACTCAGTCTCTTGTAACACCAGGATTTTACTGCATTTATTAACTCTGGAGCTACTGTCTGTTGGCATGGTATGTCTCTGAATCACTCCACCATGTTGCTTACCCTTATTTGCATTGATAAATGCCTTTTTGTTAATAATGTTGCTCATTACCATGCCATTGTACCACCATATGCATATTATGCAGGCTGTGAAATGTTTTGAGCTTATCTGCTCATACCGAGTGTGTCCATCTCCACTACCCTTCACATGACTACTTTTTGTGCAAATCACTTTCTGTGACCCAAAAATGTTTCTAAATGCCAGGGCTAGTATATTACTAATCATAGCACAATAGCTAAAGCTTCCAGCCATTATTTTATTTATTTATACTTTTTGTTTGCTGGGCTAGTCCTCCCAGGACAGTGACCTCTTTTCATAGAAGACCCAGGGTGCTACTCATTCTGACTAAGGGGAAATTTGGATAGCTCACCTGTGAACTTCCCCTACTCTTTGGAGCAGCAAGGTGGTGCCAGAGGGCATTACTGCAGTTCTGGTAATCCAAAATGGAGAAGAGTAAAGCGGATCAAGCGAATGAAGCAGGAGATGTTTGTAACAGAAAAAGAAAATGAAGAGATGAGTGTAATGAAAGTACACGATGGCATTTAAGCAACATCAGGATTAGTGAAATGATAGCTCAGGATTAGTGAAATGATAGCTCAGAATTAGTGAAATGATAGCTCAGGATTAGTGAAATGATAGCTCAGGATTAGTGAAATGATAGCTCAGAATTAGTGAAATGATAGCTCAGGATTAGTGAAATGATAGCTCAGAATTAGTGAAATGATAGCTCAGGATTAGTGAAATGATAGCTCAGGATTAGTGAAATGATAGCTCAGGATTAGTGAAATGATAGCTCAGGATTAGTGAAATGATAGCTCAGAATTAGTGAAATGATAGCTCAGGATTAGTGAAATGATAGCTCAGGATTAGTGAAATGATAGGTCAGGATTAGTGAAATGATAGCTCAGGATGAACAACTTGAAGGCACAGAAGCTACTTGGAGTGCGGTAGTAGATCAATTTCTTTGGGGAGAATTGACTGGGAGATCACAGAATGGCCTAGCAGGACTTGGAAAAAAGAAATCAGAGCTATTCCAAGCTGGTGGAGTAGCCAGTTCACAGTGTTTATCAATGCAACAGGACTTTATGTTCCATAATAACAAGCATACGTATGCAGGTACAGCAGCCAATCAAAACAGTGACAAGAAGTGATGGGTGAAAGCAGTCAAAATGTTACAAGCACTTTACTGACAACGAGAAAGCATCCGGTTACAAGACTAATGAGTAAAAATAATAATATTATAAACAGATATGAAATTATAAACAAATATGAAATTATAGAATTCCAAAAGATACGATAATATAATATGAAATGATGTAAACAAAGACTTTGCCATTAGGATTTACTGTTAAAGACCTAAGGGCTTTCATATATTTAGGACTTGAAAGTTTCTGTGAAGTATTTGAAAGTTTTTCTGTATTCGAACATTTTATTTCAGAATTTGCCAAAGAAAATGTAGTGGTGCCACAAAGTAATTATTTATTGGAAAATGTGGGACTGCAACTAAAAATAAAACTAACAATACAATTCAGTAATTCAGAAATGGATGAATATGAGCTGAAAGTGTTCTTTATTCCTTCATGTAGGAAAGTGCATGATGTTAAAAAATATTTGATGACAGTTTGTCTCTTTTTCACCAAGCAGGCTGGGATCTCCAGTTTCTAACGTCACCTTGGCCAAATTGACAACTACTTACATTTCCTTGATATATTCCAGGCAAGGTCACTCTCTACCAAAACCACCTAAGACTCATTCAACTAAATTCATGGCCACCTCATCTGCATTCTGGTCTAGAGCTTCTGTTTATGATATTTGTGCAGCAGCCAGCTGGTCTAATGCTCGTATCTTCATTACTCATTACAAATTAGACATAATTTCCAAAAACAGAGCTGCTTTTAATTCAGCAGTGCTCAGCTCCCCTCCCATCTTCTCCCTTCCTGTCATGTTCTGGAGTCACCTTATAGATTTGTGAAACCTTTTGTTCCACGTTTGAGCCCTGGTTCTGTTACTATTCTCTTTCCCTTTTTATATTCTAAGATATTTTTAGCAGCAAACTCGATCTGAGGTATTGTGGGTAGATTAAGGCATTATGGGTAGAGTAAGGAACTCGAGAGATGGATAAAAAAGTCTGTGGAATGTGTCATAGTTATGGCGAATACATAACTTTAATTTATGAATTATACTTAAAACCAGTTTGAAATAAGTTAGTGATTGAAAAACATAAAATGCTACTGTTAACAATATCCATATCACTAGAGGTGCATTTAGATGTTATATACAAACTGCTTATATCACCACTGTCTGTATTGGTGGAGGCATGACAGACTGAAAACAAAGTTTGGCCTGTCCCTTCCCTTTCTTGGATGAAAAACCTCATTTGGAATGTCATTTATGTAATTTCATTTGTACTTTCTCATTTTTAACCTGCATTCATAAAACAAAAATCTCTTTCAAAATCCATGTCTGTAGTCATCAAATGCAAAGCTAACATAATTTGCAATCTAACTATGCCTTTAAATATTTCATTGAGTGCATGACTATTCTTAATCTTTGTGACATAAAATCAAGTACCCAAATATAACTTTTTAATGTTTTGCATATACAGTGACATCAAGAAATTGCTAACTGAATCATTACAGTACATAGTGAACTTAAAAATGTGTAGCATTTTTAATATATACAGCAGAATCAAATAATAAATTTGTCACCTTTACATAAATAAAACAGCATTGTCAGCAAACCTTTTATAAAATGCAGTTTTTATGCAAATTATTTCAATCACAATATGTATGTAAATTCTTCCATTAGATAGTACAGCGTTAGACTATTTGGGTACCAATGCTAGCCCTGTAGTTACCCCATATCATCTCTTTGCACAGATGTCAGATTGGAAGTTCCAACTATATCACATTCAGGACTAATGCTGTCCAGACTTGGACAGCTTGGCATCTAAAGTTCTCCCAGACTCCCTGACTCCCCTTTTTACCCATAATGATGTATGACTATGCACCCTTCATAACTCATTTTGCTACATGCAAGATACAGTCACATCTGAAAATGACACAAAGCTACCAGTTTTATTTTTAGTGCAATGAGTATATTTATAGTATGCCTTTCTGTAGATTTATGTGTAATTCTTTCATTCTGTTATCCTGGTTACTTTGACCACTCCTGTACTCCCTGTACTCCTCCCTCCTTAGACCTATAATTGAGTATAATGCCCCATTTGGTATGTACCTCTCCAAACACCTGCACCAACAGGAAAGGCCACAGAAATACCTCACAAAGAGAATCTATGGCCTCCAACACCTGTCTTATGCGGACAGGCTCAAATCACTATCACTTTACTCAGTGTCATACAGATTGCTCAGAGGTGATCTCTGTCTCCCTACAAGGCAATATTGGTCCATGCCCTACTAGAGATGCTCCATATCCGTAAGTCTAACTCCTCACGCATTACCCGCTCGATAGGCCTAAATCTAATATGTGACATCAACAAAACCTGCTGTAGAGACAGGTTTGTATCCCAGGGGCTGCCCCATCTCTGAAATAGACTTCCCATATGTGTCAGAGTGCCTCGCTAACCCTCTTCAAGTGCAACCTTGAAGAGTGGATGGGAAACCACAAATGTGTCCCAGGGGTTCCAGCTTTGCCCCTCATTGACAGGCGAGAAGTGCTGACTGAGGTTTCTTTTTTGGGGATAAACTCATGGCTAGGCTTGTAAGGGCCCGGGGTCATTAGCCTAGTAACCTCCTTTGATCCTATGATCCTATGAAATGTGTGGACTAGGGCTGGGGATAGTGGGTCACAATGCATGTTAATGAAGGGAGAATCAGCATATTGAAAATGCTAAGCTGATAAATGGGAAAATAGATTTTGTTAGATATTAGGGTCATTCTAAACATCCAATTTGTGTGGTGGTGAACATCATTTGGTAAAACACTTTTCTTAAAAATATGTGGTCAATGCAGGAGATGGGACATACTGCAAACAATTGTAAGCCACTGTTTAAAAAATATACATATACATGGAGGTCAGGTAATCTGGTTTGAATGTCTAATACTTAACGGGAAAGGATAAAGGAGAAATAGCAGAAAGAAATATAGAAGATAATGTTATAGCAGAAGAAGGTACTGAAAATTTTGAAGCAGGAGATAGCAAAAGAAGTATACTCTACAACAAAGTGAAGACGAACAGGAAGTTATGGGTACAGGGGAAGAAAAAGAAACACACAATAACTAATCAATCGGTGGGTGACTTAAAAAAAAATAGAAACTGGGAATAAAAAAATAAAAAAATAAGAGATGATATAACAATGTTAGTTTTAAATGTAAATAGTATTAACAATTAAATGATAGGTTAACAGCAGAATGGCTACAATCAACAAAACAGTTTTAAACAACGGTATGAAGGTAACAGAGACTTTCAACAGTTCAAACAACAAAATAAAAGGACTAAATGTTGATTTTAAACATGTTTGCATAGTATAACAAGATGTGATTGTAGGAAATGTATCATCATTGTAGGAAACGTATCATCATAGAACTCACAAACAAAGATATTGGTAACCTCCAAACTCTGGATCCCACCCAGTTCGGGTTTGTGAAAGGCAGCTCATGCCTCCTGAACCTGATCGACTTATTTGAGGAAGTCACCAAAGCTGTGGATGAGGGTAAGGTGGTTCACACAGCCTATCTTGACCTCGCCAAGGCTTTCGACACTATCACCCATTCTGGAATTATAGATAAACTCACTAAACTAAGTATAAATCACTACATCACAAGATGGTTTGCCAACTGGCTCACTGACAGAACCCACACTGTAAAAGTTGCAGACTCCAAATCTGACCTCAAAGCTGTGACAAGTGGAGTACCACAGGGTTCCGTCCTGGGACCTCTCCTGTTTGGTATCTACTGCTCTGAAGTATAGGCTAACACAGAAGGCCTCTGGCTAATGAAGTTCCCAGATGACTGCAAACTAGGAGCCATAGTCAAGTCACCAAATGATGTGGATATCCTACAGAAGGGCCTCACTGAGACAGATGCCTGTTGTCAGAGCCATAGCCTCAAGCTCAATGCCAAAAAGTGCAGTGTCGTCCCCTTTGGTAAAAACTCTGTACCCATGAACTACCACATAGGCAGCAATCTACTTAACACTGAATGCATGATAAGAGACCTTGGGACCCAGGTGGACAGTAGTCTCTCCTTTGATAGTCACATCGCCGCAGTAGTCAGGAAGTCCTTCTATGTGGCACACCTCATCATAAAAGGGTTCTCATCCAGGAAAAAAGAGGTCATTGTTCCCCTCTACTCAACACTCATTAGACCCATTATAGAGTACAACGCCCCTTTTAGAATGTACCTCACAAGACATCTGCAGCAGCTGGAAAGGCCACAGAAGTACCTCACAAAGAGGATTACTGGCCTCAAACAAATGCCCTACACTGTCCACCTCAAAAAACTCCAGCTTTACTCCGTAGCATATTGCCTAACATATAAAGCTATGTCAAACCCAGAGCTGTTGGACATGCTACAACTAACGAAATCCCAATCCCTCCAAGCTACACACTCTAGGGGCCTAAACCTTGTCACCACAATAAACAGGACATGCTGGAGAGACAGATTCCTGTCCCAGAGACTTCCTATACTCTGGAACAAGCTACCCATCTATGTCAAGCAAAGTTCTTCATTAGCACTCTTCAAGAAAAATCTTGATGAGTGGATGGGAAATAGGAAATACACCCCAGGGATCACTTCTTTGTCTCTGCTCGACAGTGGCACAGGAAAATAACTTTCTTGGGTGGTGTAAGCCATGGAACCTTGTTGGCTAGGCTTACGGAAGGCCCTTGGGCCAATAGCCTAGTACCTACCTATGAACTCATGAACCTATGATTTGAATAATTGTATTATAAATTTATCTGGGGTTGATTTAAGTGAAACTGAAACATCTGTTTTGAAGTATGGTTTAAAGTTTATACCAACAGCTCTACCCAGAGCACATTTTATTAAAGCAAAATTATTTAAGTTAATAAGAAAACTGCATTTGGTTAATTATTCTGAATGTAATGGTGAAAGTGTGTCAGTTAGTGAAGAAAGTGTATCTGCAAGTGAAGATGAGTTGCTAGATTTCTTCTCTTGTGATTCTTCATTTGAAACAGCTGAAAATGTTAATGCATATTACACTTTAAATACTGAAATGGTTACTTATACTAGTACTTTTATACCTGCATTTAATAACCAGGTGATTTTGCAATTTTCTAAGATGCTTAATTTTGCATTAGAGAAATTTCTGAAAGATTTTTCTTCTGAGAAGAAAGACATTTTGTATAACATGAGTAAGAATGAAAGACTGTCTTTATTAAATTTATGTAAAATATCAGACATAATTATAAAACCATCAGATAAAGACAGAAAAATTGCTGTTATGCACTGGAAACGATACCTGAAAATGTATATGGACCATTTATCTGATGGCCAAGTATATAGGGCAGTAAATATTGATGTTTTTATCAAGCTATAATGAAGTTTAAAGAACTAGTAACTAAAGACTTAAGACTGGGCTATTTTACAAGAAAAGATGTCCTAAATAAATTTAATATAGAAGGTAGCTCAATGGCTAAGTTCTATTGTCTGCCAAAGACACATAAAAAATGTGAGCCCCCCCCCAGGTAGACCCATAGTAGCAGCACAAAATTATTTTCTCCATAATATGGGAATTTTTTTTACATTCCTATCTTTTGAACTATGTAGTTAAGTTAAATTCTTATATTAAAGACACTTTCCATTTTTTGGATAAAATAAAGAATGTTAAATGTAATGAAGAATATTACTGGATAGTTATAGATGTAAAAAGTCTCTATACAAGTATTATTCATGAGTTAGGTATGGAAGCTGTTAGCTTTTTTTCTAGGTGATAGTCCTGTTAGTAATTACATGATGGAATTATTGTATTTTTGTTTGATGAATATTTTTTTTAGTTTAATAAGCTCATTTACCATCACGTACAAGGTACTGCCATGGGTGCATCTTTTGCACCCATGTATGCTAACCTGTTCATGGGCCTTTTTGAAGCTGAGTTTTTGTATAGATTTAATTTTTTTAATAGTTATGTTATTTTATATTGTGGATATATAGATGATTTGATTTTTTTATGTAAGGGGGGGGGGGTGCTGAAATAGCCTCCCAGTTTATAAGTGATTTAGATGCAAATCACTTTCAGAAAAAAATTGATGGCTTACAGATAGGAAAAATAGTTAACTATCTAGATGTCACTTTGACTATTAGGAACAATAAGATAGTAACTAGCATACACAGAAAGGAAATTGGAGATTATAATATTTTGGATAGTAGCTGTTGCCATCCACCACATACTTTGAAGGCGCTACCTTATAATGAATTATTGAGAGTCAGCAGGCTATGTAATGATGAAATGGGCCTAGAAAAGGAAATAATAACAACATGTATTAACGTCAAGCAAAGGGGGTATGATGAAAATGCTATTTTAGATGCCCTTCATAAAATAATATATACCATCTTACTTCATTATAGGCCTTTAGTAAATAAGATAAATAATAATAGAGAACTTAACATTGTGCAGGAGTGTAGAAAAGTCTGTTTTGTTACTGTATAGAATATCTTAAGTGAGAAAATTATTGACGCCATTAAATATTATTGGCCCTACTTAATATGGAAGGGGTAAAAAATCTTTGTAGAACTGTAAATATCTCTTTCAAGAGAAGTAAAAATATCAAAGATATGGCGGTACACAATGGATTTGTTTCACCTGGTGAAAAATTAAATTTGCAGGTTTTGGAATGTGACACCTTCCCTTGTGGAAGGTATTCGGTTTGTTCTAACATCACCAAATGTTTTGAAAAAATAAATGGTGTAAAATTATGTTCCACTTCTGCTTTTTCATGTGTAACTAAATCAGTGGTATATGCTTTGTCTTGCCCCTGTAACTTGTTTTATCTAGGGAAGACTAAAAGAATATTCAAGTTACAGTTGCAAGAACATATTAGAGACATAAAAATAATAATGCTATGAGCCCTATAGCTTTATATTTTTTACTTGTCATAGCAGTGACTTTTCACTGTTAAAAGCTTGTATTTTGGAACATATATCAGAAACATATGAAGTGTTAATGAAAAAGCAATTATTGTATAAAGAGACTTTATATATTTTAAAATGTAATACATTATCTCCAGCAGGTCTAAATAGTGAATGTAACTAGAGAGTGTTTACTGGCTACTAGATGTAGTTCTCAAGAAAAAAGAAAGAGAATTATGGCAGTATGGGTGGATTATTTGGCTGGTAGTAAATGAGACACATGCATGAAGAGGAACTTTTATAAAAAATGAAGAAGTAAAAACACTGGACTTTATAATAGTAGTTCCAGGAAGGGTAATAATATGTGATCTGAGAATGAGAAAAATGCATAAGAATGAGAGTAATTTATGCATATACTAACATGGCAGAAAGAAAACTTTTGTTTGAAAATATTACAAAGTATATATTACTGATGGTGGGGACTTTAATTGTGTCCTGTGAAAAGAAAAGGAAAAATAATACATGATGTGAAGCTTGATACAATGTGGTGATTTAAACACAGGAAACTAGAGAATGCACATATAAAATGTGGTATTCTCACGGCTGAAATTGATTATATATCATATATATTCTAAAGTGAGTAAGGAAAAACAAGGAAGTGTGGGCATAGCTGACTTCTGGGATCATGAACCACTTTTGACAAGGATAGGTGGAGGTAGTACAGTTATAAAAATGGCAGAATGGATAAAAGGTTAACAGGATATTTCAGAAGGGAAGAAGAAATTAAAAGAGAAAAAGGTTGTGGAAACATCATTAGACTATGAGGCCTTTCTTTAAGAAATGGACTTTGTGGTTATAAACAGATCTATAAAAATATGTAAACATAGTAAAACATTATGCAAAAAATGAGAGTAAATGCAAACAAATTATGACAGAGTATAAGAAGAAAACTGAGACATGAGGTGAGAAAATAATGTTAATACAAAACGATGTGAAAAAATAAAGAAATAATAAAAACGATGTTATTTAGACAAAGATATTTTTGACAGTGGAAAAAAGTTTAACCATATTTAGGAAAATAAGTGAAAGTGAGAGGAGGAAGGATGGGGATTATAGTAGATGAGAAAGTTGAAGAAAATATGCACAAAAACAGAAATTATAGAAGTACACATTTTTGAACCAAAAATATTGGAAAAAGAAAAAAAAATACTAGGAAAAGAACAAAAAACAAATACAATATCTGAAAAAGTAAGAAAAAAAAATCATAGAAAAAAACATAAGAATAGGCGGAGTAGATAAAATGACAAAGAAAGTAAAAATAAACCATCTCCATATCTGGATGGTTTAGGATATGAATTTTATAAAGAAATGACTGCTGAAGAAAAAAGAATATTAGTAAAGATATATTTTACTAAGAGTACTTTACTAAGAGTATTTTAGATGAAGAAATATGTGGTGGTGTCATAGTCTTTTATGGAAAAAATGACAGAAGAGATATGAACAATTGGTGGCCCATAGCCCTAGGAAACAATTATTGCAAAATACTATTGAAAATTATACACTCAAGGCTATAGAATGTAGTGCATGAGGTAGTAGGTGAGGAGGTCTGTGGAATTAAAAGAAAGATGTGAGAGAAATGTTAATAATTGCAAAGGAAGTAATAACAATAATATTGAAAGAGAATAAAGAAATAAGACTGATGGTTTGCGATGTAGCTAAGTATTCAATAGCGTAAGCCATGAAGCAGTCTGAACAATATTAAAGATGTATGGTATGGAGAAAAATTATTAAAATAATAAAATCATGTTATAGGTACAGAGTATAATAAATGGATGGTTGGGTAAAATATACACTAAGAAAGGAATAAAAGAGAGATGCCAATTAAGTATGTGTTCATTTGTATTAGTAATGAATGTGATAGTATATGAGAGAAGCAAGAAGGAAGTGAAAGGAAAAAATTGTAATACTATTAAGTTTATCTTATGCAGATGATTTAATTATTATAGTTAAAAATAAAGCATGGAAATGTGAGGTTATAATGTTATTTGAAACTTTATTACAGAGAGTAGGTTGCAGTTAAACAAACTGAAATGTGCAGGCTTTGGTGAAATAAATAATACAGGTGGCACACAATATCCAAAGAAAGAAATTAAAATGTTGGGTGTAACTTTTGGGGTATATGAAAGCATAATAGGAAAATGTTGTGAAATACTAGAAGGAATAAAAAAGTTGTTGACTTGGTAGAAAAGTTTCTTCTTAACTTTTCAGAAAAAAAGTATATGTTAAATACAGGTTCAGGCTCCTAGGTAGAAACATTTCCCTGTAGTGCATTTTGTTGGGCATATATGGCTGATGTGATATGGCTGTTGCATATTCCCTATCAGCAAAGAGAAGCATGTAGTGCCATGCCTACAACTTCAATGATTATATACATGGACATTATCTCCTCCCTGCATATAATTATTGAAGCTGTAGGCATTGCACTGCATATTCCCTATCAGCAAAGCGAAGCATGCAGTGCCATGCCTACAACTTCAATGATTATATGCATGCACATTATCTCCTCCCTGCATATAATCATTGAAGCTGTAGGCATGGCACTGCATATTCCCTATCAGCAAAGAAAAGCATGCAGTGCCATGCCTACAGCTTCAATGATTATATGCAGGGAGGAGATAATGTCCATGGCTCCCAAGGCACCGGGAGACAGCATACAGTATGGCAGGCATCACTAGCAGGCTGCCCAGTGGGCATGTCAGTGGCACTAAACATGCAGTGTACAATGGGCAGTGCCTTTATTATTGGTGTATGTGGACCACTACCACCATTACAGTGTCTAGAGAACATTACAAAAATACATACTCAAGCATAAGTGTGACTACAGTATCATGCAGGATTCCCTCCATGCTGTAGCACTCCTCTACATGCTGTATTTACATAAGTATGTACTGTACCCCAAACACAATATATCTTACATCCCCTGCCCACATGTGCATGTTTATTAAAGCTGTGGGTATGGTGGTGTGTGCTTCTCTTTGTCCACAGGGAATTTGCAACAGCCATATCTCTCTGCAGATGAATGTCACTTCAGCCATGTTTCCCCAGCCAAATGCACCACCGGGAAATGTGTTGCCATGTAGGAGCTTGAATCCATTAAATATCTATGTTTTAGGAAAACTAGCATATGCAGGGGGAGTATATATATATATATATATATATATATGTTTCCTATGTGAGTGAATTTAATAGGAAAAGAAAATGGTATATGATGCTTATCAAAAATATTTTGGAATGAGTTAAAGTAAGATGAAAGAACTGCAATGAAAAGATAAAGGAGAGTTAAGAATTTCCAAGAAGTAAATGAGTTTCTATTCAGAGTTCTGATTGATAAATAATATGTAAAAGCCAATATGAAGAATGAAAGTATGGAATAAAGAAAATGTACTGAATGTGATATGGAAGAGAAAACACAACATTGTTTTGGAATGTATAAAGAATAAAACATTTTGGGAAACATTTAAATGAATATAGATGAGAAGGATTAAGAAATAGTACACGTGATTTTGTATGGGAAGTATGACAATTTGACAGAGGTAATACTATACATGAGATAAAATATTGTTTATGACAATATGTGTAATGTGGAAAAGAAGGTGTAAATAATTATTATATAATAAGAAAAATAAAATTTGAAGATGGCTTCAGAAGAAAGGATGGGAAACAAAAGAAAACAATGTTACAAATAACATGAAATGAGTAATTATATTGATTATTTCAACTATTGTTTAAAATATTGTTAAGCAGGATCTTTCTTCTGCTGTACAGATAGGAACAGTGTAAAAATAGTTATGACAAAAGTGAGTAAAAGATATGTTATGAAAG
Organism: Protopterus annectens; assembly: GCF_019279795.1. Taxonomy (NCBI): domain Eukaryota; kingdom Metazoa; phylum Chordata; order Ceratodontiformes; family Protopteridae; genus Protopterus; species Protopterus annectens. The sequence continues at coordinate 478,506,440 of NC_056727.1, forward strand.
GAAATAGAAATAAAGAACCCCAAATTCTTTCATTGATAAGTGCCATGGGATCGTCTATGTACACCTTAGCT
>NC_056727.1:478511510-478586510 GCF_019279795.1 Protopterus annectens
AACATTTGTATCCTGATGAAACTGGGTTCACAAAATGATTAGAAGCATCAGATAGTAAACTGGAGGAGATTGGTATGCATATTCTGGAAGAGGGTCTGAGCCTATAGTGGGCTGTGCTAGAGATCAGTGTACAGTAGTTCCTCGATGTAGGCTGGAACATATTGTAACATCATTTCATTTGTATAGAATAGGATATAGACAGGTGCCTGGCTGAAAATCAGGCACTTCTTCTTCTGGCATTTTCCCAGTTAGGGGTCGCCACAGTGGATCACCTGTCTGCTCTTGATTGGCAGTGGAGTTTTACAGTGTCAAGTTGCCATCTCGACACCCAACCTTCCACAGAAGGCACACACACGCATGCACTCACACCTAGGGCCAATTTAGTGTGTCCAATCCACCTACAGCATGTCTTTGGGATGTGGGAGGAAACTGGAGCACCCGGAGGAAACCCACATGACCACAGGGAGGACATGCAGACTCCACACAGAAGGCACCCCAGCCGAGGATCGAACCGGAAAACCTCTTGCTGTGAGGCAGAAATGTTAACCGCTGCACCACCGCGGCCGCCCTATATCCTCTTCAATAGAGATCACATTACTTAACCCACTGAGCCTCCCCATCCATCAGGTTTTCCTGTTTACAATAATTTCATTTTGCATCTCTGTATGGTCCCATGGTTTGAATGAAGTAATACAACAGACATATCTGAGCAGCAGAAGATCTAGAAGAATACATATTTTTGGTGGGATGACTAGGGTAGCATCTGAAGGCTGCATGAAGCTCACAGCAAGTCTCTAGAGAGGTACAAGTCATGAAATAAAGTTTAAAACATATTATTGCAAAAATACAGAACCCTAATGCTGAGGTTTTGTTCATCTCTCTTAGATACTTAGGCTATTTATCACACAAAGCTTCTCTGCATGCAATCAATGTTTGGTTAGTCTTAGCAACTGTGTTTCCCTTCTTTACCTGTTGACCTCCAATTTCCAATTGTAATATCCATTTTATTCAGCTGAGGATCACACCGAGTTACAGTAAATCCATTCAAGCAAAATTAATGTACCTCTCAACCACTTAGCACAAGAGTTCTAGACAATGTCAAAAATAATGGGGGACAAAAGCCCAAAAATATGGACCATTTTTGGATATTGCTCTTTTTAACATAGAAAGTATTATCATGCATTTTCTGAATGATATGAAGTCTGAAACTCAAATGTCTATCATTATTTATTGACTTCAGTTCCCAACAATTTGCTAGGAAAAAAACACACATTTTATGAGGAGCAGCAAATCTGTACAGTTGAGAGGTATGGGGCCCAGTATCATAGCTGGCTATTATTAAATTATACATATTAAATTTAGCTAACTGTGTAAGAAAATGGGCAAAGTTACTATGGCAAGAAGACATTGACATACAGTACTGCTTTCACATTAACTTACACCTCTCCCAAAATCCCACTGCCAATCCTGATATTTGGATTGAGGAACACAGGATGCAGACAGCAATCAAATATTATTTATTTTCCTTAATGCATGCAAATTCTGAAGCTACACGTGCTTTATTTATTATTTTTTTTAATGTAGTCCTTTAAATATGATTCAGATATTTGATATTAGGCAGATGTTCAATTTGGCCTAAGTATTCAATGGAGCCAGTGTTTAAGTTTTCACAGGAGTAGAACGATTGATAAATAAAGGCCTTCCCTGTTTTGGTCACAAGCTTCATATTCACACAGCCCTGAACTTCCTATAACTTATACCCAATCCTACTCTGTCCTTCTTATACATTATTCACCTAGGAATGTTGACTTTCCATTACTGGTTTTCATGTAAAATATTTTGGTGACCACCACAGTATTCACAAGTTCCTTTTGCTTTGCTTTATTTGGTTTTGAAGGCTCACCACCTCGGTTTCAGGCACCATTACTCACTGCCCTCTATATTGAAACAAATGTATATTCCCCTTGTTTATTGCCACTGCTTTCATCTGAAATAAAGTCATACTCTACAGTCTTAATAAGTTTTGCTTTATCTACCATAACTTCAAGAGGCTATCTGTAACCCTATTCATTTAACTTAAAGTTTAGCAAATACAACTACTAGACTAACCACTACGGGCATTTATTTATGTAGTTACTCATTTCATTGTTTTGCATTCTTTTAAGAAGGCAATAAAATATGTGTTTGCTCAAGCACTTTTCACTCACAATAAAAAAAATATTTGTGCCTATATTTCAGCTATAAGTCTTACATTTATATGTAGTTACTTTGCAATTTTGTTATATGGGTCATGTCATAAACAAGCCTATAATAAGTAATGTTTAATTAATTAATTAATTCATTGTTCTGTAGATCCAGTAGCTACGCTTGAGACCACAGGTCTTTTTTGTTTGGGCTTTAAAGTATAAGAAGATAGTGAAGTTAAATGCCTCACTTATTTCCACACAATAGTCACATAATGGTTGAAAGAACTCAGACCCAGGTTTCTACTTTGGCAAGTTAGTGCCTTATCCTCTGTCCATTTCTTTGTGGCTCCTGATTTTTAACCAGGACAGATGCAGACCATTATGTAGCATAGAACAAATTATGTCATGCGGATCTTTGATTTTAAAGTAGCCAAAACACTGAAAACGGTACCACTTTTCCAGTCATATTTACCACAACAATCGGTACCACTGATAATGTTTTTTTTTGGATAACAAAAGTTTAAGTGCTTGCCTAACATCTAATACACCAACACTGCCTTGGCCTCATGCCCAGCCATGTACTGATCCACAAGTAGGCCACCCAGCTCACCCTGCTGGTTGCTGCTTCTCACAGGCTCATAGGTGTATACTAGGCTAATGGCCACTAGGGTCTTTATAACTCTAGCCATCCAAGCGGATGTATCCTACAAGTTATTGTGCCTGAGAGGTTATTTTAAGGGGGCGTAGGTTAGTTTGGGCACGATTTAATGGCTGTATCATGAGAGATATAGGTGTCAGACCAGAGGTGAATTTCCAGTCTCCCATCCAGTGGTCAAGATTGCTCTTGATTATGGTTAGGGAAGGGCACTCCTTCACATGGATGGGAAGCCTGTCCTAAAGAATGGGTATTCTCGATTGATACCTGTACCTACAACATGTCCTATTTAAGTCACAATCAAAGTTTCAATCCTTAGATCTAGTAGCTCTGGTGCTGTTCATTTTGCAGATATCCGAAGGATCCATCTGAGTGTGACCCAAGGAAGCTTTGCATGCAAGTCATAAAATGCCTGTCAGCGCTCAGTAGGAAGCAGAGTGCAGAGATAGGGCTTTGAGGCAATCTGCACAGGACATTGTGTTGATGCCCTGCATTCTTTTTGTGAGGAACCATTTTGGATGCTGTTGCATGCACCTGTTCAGGTACATACAGAATAAAGCATTATGTTCAATGTAGTATCTCATAATGGATCAGTACAGTTGCATGATGACTTCCAAGGACCTAGATGCCCTGCCCTTATTTATGAGTTGAGTGACACAGAATGATATTCTTACAACTTTATACACATGTTGGCTGAAGGCAAGGTTATTATCGACATGAGTCATAAAAACCCTGTCTACTGTGTCTTCTTTTAGGGATGTTTTATTAATGGGGTAGTTTTTTGGGAGACTGGCTTCCTAAAATGAACTGTTATGTGTTTCTTGCCATTGAGTTTTAAGCCTTGACTTTGGCATTAGTCATTTGTCAATGTTATACCTTCCTGTATGATGTTAGTATCTTGGGAGTTTCCGTGATTGCTCCTAGCTTGCAATCATCTGCAAACTTGGTAAGCCAGAGACCCTTGGCATTAACCTTGTCTTCCAAATGATAGATGCCAAAGATGAGCAGACCCAACACAGAGGCCTGTGGGATGCCCTTGCTGACTGGCCTCCTTGTGTAGGTGGTCTTGTCAACAATGCAGGCTGTTGAACTATTCTGACTGAGATCGCATTACAGTAGAGATCAGAAAATCTGCCCTTTTCCCCAATGTAGTGCAATTTTGGAGTTAATATTAGCAGGTGATGTGGGGGAGTGATGGCCTGCACTGTTGATGAGAGGGCATTCGACAATATATGGCCATTCAATAATATGACATAGAGCCGTTCCTGGGTCCTATCTGTGAGCCAGCTTGCTATCCAGTGAGTTACATAGGGGTTTATGTCTAATTCCATGAGTTTGTTTACAATGCCTTAGTGGGGTACAGTAACAACTGCCTTGGTATGTCAGGGTAGGCAGTATGCACCATTTTGCCCTCATCCATTGTCATGGTAACCTTCTGTAACCAAAAGGATTTGCTCCCTACTCCTGTTAGCCACAGCATTTTGCATTTGCCTTACCTTATCAGTCACCCCAGCCACCTCTGCATCCTGTACATCTAACCCAGCTACCAATCATGCTGACAATGCAAAAGACAACATGGAGAGTCAAGAGTCTAGCCTTGCTTCATACCATTTGCTTCAGCTGGACCACCAATCCCCTCCCCTCCGTTTTCAAGAAATATAAAAATGACAAGGTGTAATTCCTACATACTATGACCAGGGCTCATATTTTTTAAGCTCCCTTATTAGTGGCAGAAAAACTCTTCTTTTAGCTATTACCAAGGAAGAATAGTCATTGTCAAAACGCACAGTTGTCTCATTAATCTTAACAGGAGCTAAATTTAGTTACTTACTCTAGCATTAAGAATCAAAAGTTGCCAATTTTTGATAAATTGAGGCTGTTTTTAGATTAAATCTGGTTTACTCAGAACCAATAAACTGATTTTTAAAACAGCAAACTGTGCACCTGAAGGTAAATACACAGTTAGAGGACGTTCAGGAAAATAAAAAGCTTTACTTCCCAGAAGAAGCAGCTTTTAGTAACATTTAGTGTCATGAAATTTATTCAAGTATCTTTCAGGAAAAGGCATTTAGGTGAATTATGTAAAAAATCATTAAGATATATACATGGGTACTACACCAAAGTATCCCTTCTATGCAAAGACCTATAATGGATAGTCATTTAAATTCACTCGTGTTATGTTCTGTGCATTTCTACTTCTAGGCTTATAGAGGTTATGCAGGCTACTTTTATACAGATGTTATAATCCAATCCTGAAAGAGTACTTCCTTTTGCATTATGTGCTGGATAATTTGTCCCCCTAATGGTAAATAAAATATAATACACCAATGAGCATACAAACCTCTGTTTGCCTCTCTAACCCTCTCTCTCTCTTTTTCAACAAGCAGATCCACAACACATACAATTATTCTCACCATCACCAGCCACTAGAGCTTTGTATTCATATGAGTAAAAGCCCAGTTTCTACAATAATCCCACTAGGTATTCCCTAGAAGAAAGATGTCTGCATCTAGCAACAGCTAGGAAGGTATGAGCAATTTTATTTGTATTAAAATGTTTGGCATTTTTTGAAAGGCAAAAAGACACACAAATCAAAAGACTTAATGTTTTGTCCAATATTTTGAACATTGCTTACTACTTATAAAAGTGTAAAGTACACCATAGGAAGAAGTAACCAATGAATGACTGCACAAACACACACAAGTATATATTAGTAGCAGACAGGCAGACAGACTGACAAGTATAAACATGCGCAAGTTGGCAGTGCATTCCTTATGCATTTGTAATTTCAAGAACTCACATTTGAAGATTTAGAGAGACTGTACAGAATATTTAAAAAAAACTAACAGAAAAGAAATTAAAACAAGACTGAAACGAAGAAAAAAGGCTTGTTGTAACACCTCAACTGCCTGCCTGTTGTTTGCATCATTTTGTCTCATAAAGAATCAGTTACATATACTGTAGAATATTGTAATACACAATCATACTATGCTGTTAGTATGAGATGTGTGTGTGTGTGTGTGTGTGTGTGTGTGTGTGTGTGTGTGTGTGTGTGTGTGTGTGTGTGTGTGTACACACTCATGCCTGCAGGAGGTTGGAGGACCATGACAAATGCCTATGACAAAGGCCATGTGTTTTATCCTTTCTGACATCATGGTATCAACCGTACACCACCTGCTCACCTGGTACAAAAAAGATTCTTCTGTCTTTCAGAAATAGACAGTAAGCCAAAAACTAAAAGACGCAGCAGGATGGAAATACATAATGTGCTTTGTACGATAAATTCAGTAGATAGTATTGAGTTGCCCATATCACCATGAACACAGTTTGCAGGTAAACTCACTTAAGCTGCCATGGAAATGGGATTAAGGAGGACAGGAAATCATTTGTATTGATACACATTCACAAACTGGTAATTTTTAGAGCAATCTGCGTTCCAGTTAATTATGACCAGTTAATTGCAACTTCATAACAGAAGCAGAAAAAGAAAATAACCTGCACTTTTCTGAGCAGGCAGTGTAGTATTTGCTTAAATGGAGACAGTGATCATCAATTATAAATATGGAAACTTGTGTACTGAATGTAAATATATGTTGTGATAGGTAACTAATGTATAACCAGCATTTTGTGTAAAACTCATATTGTAACAAATATTGTGAACTACACCATCTATTTAAATAACTGTGCAGTAAGCCTCATACCTCTCAACTGTACAGGTTTTCACAGAATGTCCAGATTTTTGCCTCATATTTTTGGTGTGCTCCTCCTAACATCTGTTCCTTTCTGGCAAACAGCTGAGGATTGAAGTCATTAAATAATTACAAACATTTGAGTTTAAGACTCCACATCCTTCAGAAGATTCATGCTAATGCAAAACCTATTATTCTATCAACTTTCTAAGTTTGTAAGAGCAATATTTAAAATCTGTCCCTATTTGTCCCCCTTCATTTTAGTCTTTGCCCAGATTTTTTGCTCTAAGAGGTTGAGAGGTATGTAAGCCTGCCATGATAAGACATAACCAAAAATGATTAATCATATCTGTGCCTTTTGGGTGTTTTATACAGAGTTCATGTCATTGCTGTCACTGTAAAAATAAAGTGTTCTATCAATATTCACAGTAGTCATCTGTGATAATAAAGCTGCAGAATGCATTTTTAATTATTTTTAACTGTTAACTAGACAAGTGTACTGGTCCATTTCAATCCCTTGTAAGCCAAAACAAGGGATATGAGGGTACGGTTAAATGTAATATATGTACTAATAGTTTAGAATAGCCAGTTCAAGGCACTGGCTGCAAAAGCAAAAGTATCACTGCAGTGAAAAAATGGAAGAATTCATTTGGAATGTTCTATTCACATTTGCAGATGCTATTCCTTTAAGGCAAGAGAAGTGCGTCAGTTAACATGAACCTAGCTCCACACCACTGAAAAACGAAAAACAATTATAAGATCAGAGTACAGATGCCATATAAAAATTTGAATTCCCTTTTCCATCAGCTGGTCAAGAAGTCCCGCGAATATCTCACATCTTTTGTGTCTGTCTTCAATTTATTTTTATTCTGGTACCATATATGCTTTCATGTACTCCTTCTTTAAGTACCATGTGGAGTTTCCAAAGCAGTATAATTTCCAAGTTAATATGTGGGGATATAGTTGTGCCAAACATTCTACTGCCCATGTTATTTCCTCATTTACTGTTTCATTCTATGTGATACAGAAGATGAGCTGTAAAGTCTTCATACAGAATACTCAACCTTTGTACCCTGTGGCAGTTCCTCTTAAATAAAAATAATAGTAATAACAATTACTTGAATGCTTTGACTTTTCACAGCTGGCCCTCCAAAAATATCAGATATTTTAATCAGCATAAGTGCAAATAAGACTATGTACTATAAAGCAGAACATACTGGTATGTGCTTTAATACTTTTATAATGTGTGTTTAAACAAAAATGTATTTATGTGAATTTACTAACAGGAACTCCTTCTCATGGTTGAGCCAACAGTAGTTATCACTGACAAATACCCACTTTATAACAGAAAAATAGAGTCTCTATCATTGAAAAGTATATATTGTTCATCAAATGACAAATGGCATTAAAAGGCACACTTGCCATTTTGTCTATTGATTGCCTTGGTGCATTGCAACCTTTAGGGTAAAAATACCTTATATTTACACTGCTCCACAATTTATCACGTGTGTTTTGGGGGAAGGTGCCCTACATTCTGTTGACAGATACAAGATCTGCTCTTTTTCATCTAACCTATGTCTATCAATAGTTTAAAGCTGGATAGTGTATCACTACTTAGGAAAGACAAGAGGGAAAATGACATGAGTGCACAAAATGCAATAGGTTATATGAAGAAGAGGTGAAGACAGAAATGTGGGGGAAGAAGCAATACTCTTCAGAAAGAACCCAAAAAGCTTAGGTTGGACACAAGATATACTATTCTTTCCTGCAGCAGAGATGATATAGAGTAAAGCCAACAAATATTTTAAAATGGGTAGGATATGTGGGAACAGGGATACGGGGGTGGACAAAGATGTCAGCGGGGCGGTCACATGCTGCTGGCTGGAAGGGGACCCATTTGTCAGAGGGGCAATCACAGGCTGCTGGTTGTATCACTAAGACAAATGTGACAGGCAGATGCTTTGTCGCTTCATGTTGCTATATGCTTGTGTGTATTTATATATGTAAGAACTTATTATTCTTTATTCTAAACTGTGACTGAGTTAGTCTTTCTGCTTTCAGCTTTTTCTCCAATGGATAGAGCACTAGCTCTTTATGGACTTGTTTGCATGTACAGAAGGATAGGCTGCATGACTCCATTGAGGATTTATATCATCTCCCTGACCCTTTAGATCTTCATACTCACCATCAGCTGACCTCCTGTTTCTCACCTCCACCATTACCTCTTACCAATGCTGCATTATGTAGGCCAGAACTATGATTACAATTTATTTATTTATTTATGTTATTTGCAGTTTGTTGCCAGGATAGTCCATTGGGCCACTAGAAGCCCATTTTCAATGGAGTCCTGGGAAGAAAAGCTCCAGTACATGAATCAAAACAATTAGAAGTTAATTACAAAGCAATTATAACAATAGATAATGTAGTAATACCCAAAATGAGAAAAATACAAAAAACATCCATACATTAAGAAGAAAATACAGTGATTAAACAATTTAATTTAGGTACAAATTAAATAAACGTTTTGTTTTAAATTCAACATTTCGCATTTACAATTGATAGAATTATCTGCACAATTCTGTCTGGCTAGACTGGCAGCCTTCACCCATCTCTACCAGTCTTCACAGTTACCTTTGCGGGGGGGGGGGGCAGAGGGTGGGTGGGATGTGGATTTCCAAGGTGATTAGTGTTTGGTTGGATCTAACCAGGGAGGAGCTGACTATTAGTGTAGAGCAATGGTTGCCCATGTTAGTAATGACCAGGTTAGGGATGTTGCTACCTCTAGTAGAGGCAAGAACGAGCTGGTCCAGGGCATTGGAATTAATGAATTCCAGGAAACATTGGGCAGGTGTATTGATACATGAGTAGTTTTCCCAGTTAATGGTGGGGTAGTTGAAGTTGCCCAGTATGAGAGTGTTAGGTTGGACCCTAATATTCTCCAGGATGCTTAGGAACGTGGAGTGTAAGACTTGGGGCATGGTTGTGGACCTATAGCAGGCTACGACCTGAATTGCTGTCCTACCCAATGTTAGCTGCACCTGAAGTATTTCAGATGCGTTATGTTGGGCAACCAGTCTGGAGGTGTGCATATCCTTTATGAATATGGAAACAGCACTGCCTTTGGAGCTTTGGTCCAAATTCTGGGGCTGAAAGGTGTGGAATGAGTTATAGCCTGGTAGCACAGGGGTTCTTTCTGCTGCCTTGAACCAGGTATCTGTTACGGCACAAATGTCGATGTTCTCCATTTTAAGGAGTGCTTCCAGCAAGTGCATTTTGAGATTTGGACTTCTAGCATTGAGCAGCATGACCCTCAGATTGCATTTGTTTGTAGCTGTTATGGTGGTAATTTGGTCTTTTGAACACCACCTAAAAAGGCACTATAGGGGTGGCAAGAGCCTTGGTCAGTATCCAGAAACCCAGGGTGACAGATGCAAGCCATCTCTGGCAAAGCACTGAGGTCTGTCAATCATGTCATCCCAAGCAGATACAGAATCCCCTTAGAATGACACCAGAAATGTAGCCAATTGTTGAAATCAATCATTTTCTTTAATACATAAGTTAATCAGCCTTAGGAAGGATCCCAGGGTGGTGTGCTGACTAACAGACTAATAAACCAGTAGCAAATGCTTACAGTAAATGAGATATATATGAAGGAAGTTCCATTGTAAGTGTATCTCTGAGTGTCTGAGGATTCATTAGCTGTACCACTCCTGTTTAAAATCATCACAGGAGGCTTTGCAAAGGTGTTACAAAGATAAATGTGCCTTACTGTAGATGAAACAAAGATCTGCAATAGGTGATGATACAGGGACATGACAAGATGTTACAGAATTTACAAAATGCCTTGTGACTACCTTCAGTCCAGTTAAGTAAATAAAATGCATATGGAAATGTAAAGTCTTACCATATGCAGGTTTACAAAAACATAATAAATTTAAAGTGACCTGGGGCTTCATCTTCAGGTGTCCTGACCTGACAAGTCAGAAGTTTAATATATGAATGACTAATGCTAGGTAAACTAGGTGAGCAGGCATTCAGGAAGGTTAAGGGAATACTGGGATGCACAATTTAAGAGATTGCAGTTAAAAGTCATTAAAGTCATCCCTCTGCAGAACCTGTTTTAATCTGCGTAGCACTTGAAGCTCATATCCACAAAGATGCAAAAAGGAAGCAGTCCGTAAAAGGATAACTAATATAGTATCAGATCTGCACTATTGCTTAATACATTTAGTCCAGAAGAAAGGTGAGAATGAGAGAGATGAGAGAAACAGTTCTGCAAACTATGTAGTTCTACAAAGATTAATACAGTGAATTGCCAATAAGCTTCATCTGTTGTCCTGAGCTTGATTCCCTTAATTTCCAGTTGCAGACTCTGTGACTCATTTATGTCATCAAAAATGTAGTGCTTATGTGTCACCCTGAAAACAGCCTAAAATAAAGGTGACTCTTTTAAGAAAGAAAGATGTCCAAGAAAATGTGGAGCACACTTGGATTTCCAATGATGGCAATGTAGAGAGAATACATATTCCTGGGTTGTCCTGTAGTTAATCAATTAAGTATGCCATTAAAAGAACATTTTGTGGAGCCATGTCATACTAAATTATGTGGCAGTAAGTTTCACGGTCTGGTCTGACAGGGATGCTAAAAGTAAAGCCAGTTAGCAGACTGTACAGGCGTGACTGTTGAATGAGAAGAAAAGCAATATGACAGGTGAAGGGAGAGCATTAGAGTTAACAGAAATTAAGCCAGTGTCTGTACCTGCCAAGAATGTGATAGACGTTTTTATGGATGATTTGAGGGAAGCCTTTAGAAGTGAGATAAATGAAGTCAGTGTCCAGCAAGCTGATTATATAGTGCAAACTAAAACATGAATATAGAATGATATTGGCTACAAAGTCACAAGCAAATGCCATACATATATGAGAAAATAAAATTTGGTCTTGAAAGAGAACTATGAGCTGATATACTGACTGAGTAGTAATTTCAGAAAGAGAAGCAAGTGAACATTAAGAACATAGCCTGTAGCAGAAGCATTCAAATTATGGGTGGTGCAGTGGTGCAGTAGTTAAATTGTTGCCTCACAGCAAGAGGTCTCCAGTTCACTTCTTGGCTGGGGTGCCATCTGTGCAGAGTCTGCATGTCGTCCCTGTGTTTGCATGGGTTTCCTCCAGGTACTCCAGTTTCCTCCCACATTCCAAAGATATGCGTATGGAGCGTTTCTCCCCGGGCCTCTGCTGTTAATAGGCTCTGTCCTAGTTAGACTTGCCTGGTCAACAAATAATAAATAAATAAGAAAAATCCCCCAAAAAAGGAAAGCCAGGGCTGCTTATCTTACATAGAGGAAAAGCTGGCATGTCAGATGGGTTTTCATGTCAGCAGATAAAAGACAGGAGGTCTCATACACTTCATGTTCCCATTATCTCATTTACTTAACATGCAGGAGGTCCCCAGTTTGAAAGTGTGAGGAAACATTTAGGCAGTTTAGCACAGAGAATGTAGGATATGAGCTGCTAACAAGCTTCATATTGCAGTCCTTGGTTTGATTCCCTCAATCCCCATTTGCCTCCTGTATGACTGAACAAGTCATTTAACCAGTGTTCTCAGGCCATCATGAAAAATGGACTTCAATCCAGATAGACAATCTGGACAATAAAACTTACATATAAAAAGTAATTCCTAAAATATTATGGGGTTAGATAAATTAATCCCCGGGGCAATGGCTGCAAACTTCTCTCAAAACATTATCACATCTCAGTCCTCCATATTCATTGTCTGTTTCTCTTTTCCTCTTCTCTTCTCCAGCTTCTACCTGTTTCCCTTACTTCTAAAATAATCCAAGCTGAAACTATTTTATTTCTACCTCCCAAATCAGCTCTACCTCCTACTATCATCTTCTGAGCTACAGATCACCTTCAAGGTTTCTTCTTCTATAGCACTGCTGGCTAAGCCTACAATGATTGACTTGCTGCAGGATTAGCATAAATGTAGGAATCCATGAATCTTTTAATTATATTGGTAAGATTTGAACCTATAACCTTAAAGACCAGATAATACCACTGTTCTGGTGACATGGGAAGATTTATAAAAGTGGTGAGAGGAGACTGTTTTTGATAATGACTGTTGTTATCATACTAGGAAATCGCAATGAGAAAGTACCATATGCAAATCCTTACACCTCACCTGTTTTAGTCAAAAATGCTGTGAATGATTTTCCAGCTGGGTTATGATGTTCACTGATGCGTAGGAGGCAGCTTAAGCTCTAACAAAATATAACCCACAGAATGTGGAGTGAACAGCAGGGGTGCAGGAGTAAGAACATTCAGAAAATCTTGCCTTATTCCATTCCAAAAAATAGTATCCCTATGGTGTCTCCCAAATACATATGTTCAAAGATCTTCTATCCCACAAGAAAATGCTTACATACATACATACACACAAATATTTCAAGCATGGGAATTAATGGGGTCCATATTTGGCTACCAAAAAGAATAAAATGTGAACGGCTAAATCTCGAACAGATAAGAGGGAAACGAAAAAGCAGAGAACAAGAATATCAATGAAAATAAGTTAATCTAATGGCCATAGTTGACCAACAACCAGGAAGTAACATGATGCATATGGTAAATGAAGGGGAAACTGTTTAAATTTGCCCTATTCCCCACTGTAGTGTGATCTTGGAGTTGGTATATATAGTTGGGGGGGGGGGTGCAGCCCCCCCCACCTTGGTTGATTTTGTTTGTGATGTCGGCCCACTATGGGCTTTTGATGTATTTCTTTTCAATGATGTCCTTGTTCTCTGTTTTTTTGTTTCGCTCTTTTCCATTCGAGATTTAGCCGTTCAGGTATTATTGTTTTCAGTAGCCGAACATAGACCCCATTAATGCCCTTCTAGCCTGTCAATATACCAAAACACTTGTTCTCATAATGTGTCCAGGCTGTTCTTAAAAATCTCTAAACTAGTACTTGCTTTAATGTACTTTGGTAGTCTGTTCCATGCATTAACTGTTCTCTCAGAGAACCAATTAGTGCACTTCTCATTTCTATAGAATATTCTACATAGGTTGTCTGATGATTCTCTATTACATTTGATAACCCCCAGACATTCCCAGAGGTAGCTGTCTCTAAATGCACTATATACCTGAATAAGATCTCCTCTTAGATAACTATAAGAGACACAAAATACAGCAAAGAATCGGTCAGGACCAATTTAAAACACGGCTCCAGATTAAAACCACTTTTAATAAAACAAACTAAAAACACAAAAAAAGGTTAGTGCTTTCATGCCCTACAATAGGCACTTACAAACAAACATACTACCAATACACACCATCTACCATACAACACATACCTCTGCACCTTGAACAACTCACATAAACTTCCACATTGCTCCTACATTAATTGATGACAATTTAATACTACATCTATATAACAGAAACATTCCACATTCCTACACTAGAAAAATATAATTTAAATACCACATAGAAATAATGCGCATAGCCAAATGCACACTACATAAGAAATACCTCCTGACATCAGGAGACATTCATCCAGGGCCATGCAGCATCATCCCCCCTTCTAAACACACATCAGATCTCCTTATCATTAACCTTAATTCCAGGAGTATATCTAGCAAACTTCCCCACTTACACACACTCATCACCCACTATTCCCCCGACATCCTGACCATAACAGAGACCTGGCTGAAACCCAGCACCCAGAGTGAAGAAATCCTCCCTCCAGGATATAGCATCCTAAGACAAGATAGACTAGGCAAAAACGGAGGAGGTATTGCAATTCTCTATAAAAACACACTTACTTTGCAACCTCTACAAACTCCTCTACCTAAATTTAATAATGCTGAAACCCTGGGCACTGTTCTACTCCTAAATAAAAATAAAAGTATCAACATTCTCTCTGTCTATATCCCTTCAGGCAACAACTCCCTGGCAACTGAAGATATCTTGCAATGGATTAATAATAACCTCCCACAAGAGACCATTCTATTAGGAGACCTGAACCTAGATTGGCTAGCCTGTAACTCCAAAAAACCCACTAACCATATCAATTTATATGGTTTTTCTCAACTCATAAATGAACCCACTAGAGTAGATAAAAAATCCCAAAATAATTCTATACTGGATTGGACACTGGTAAACTACCCTGAACATAATTATCAAACAGGCTGTCTACCAGACGGGCTAAGTGATCACCTTCCCACATTCCTCCTATGAAAACACTCTAACATACCCAAACCCATAATTCTTAAACAAATCAGAGATGATCATAATGTAAACCCACATGATCTTAACAATACCCTAAAGAAATGCAACTGGGAGCCATTACGCACCCTTGAACTAGACCAAGCTGCTGACTATTTCAATAGTACTCTTACTAATATCCTTAACCTAATAGCCCCCATAAGAAAGATTAGAGCTAAAGTTAACTTTGCTCCATGGCTTAGTAGATCTACTAGAGCCTTATTAAAGACTAGAGATAAAGCATGGTAAACCTGGAATAAAGATAAAACTACCCTATCCAGACAAACCTATCAACAACTCAGGAATCAGGCTAAAAAACAAACAATACTTGATAAGCAAAACTGCTTCTTAAATATCCAAAACAAACACTACAAAACCCCCCAGAAGTTCTGGCATGCAATTAACTCCCTATTAAAACCTGGTAAAACCACCACACCAGCTCCCACCTCCACTAATGATAATAGTGATATAGCCTCCCAATTTAATCACCACTTTACTGGATCAATCAAGTCGCTATCCACTCAACTATCCAAAAATAACTATTCACCCACACCAAAATTCACTCCAGATACCTCACCCTCTTTTATGCTCTCAACAGTTCCAACTTCTTCAATCAAAAAATATCTCTTAAAACTAAAACCCACTTCTCTTGCAGCCGATGGGATACCAGCTTCCTTCCTAAAAATAGCTGCTGACTCCTTATCCTACCCAGTCTCCATCCTTATAAACCACTTCATCCAGGAAACCTATATCCCACAGATATGGAAAATTTCATATATTATTCCCCTTCATAAAGGTGGCAACTCTTATGATTTCTCTAACTATCGCCCCATTGCCATCTTGCCTCCCATATCTAAGATACTTGAGAAATGCATCCATTCCCAGGTCATGCATTTCCTAAATACAAATAACCTTCTCTCCAGCACACAACATGGCTTCCGCCCATACCACAGTACAACTACCACTCTTCTCTCTTTCACTAACCTGGTTAATCAACATAGAAATCATAATAACTTTGTATCTGCCACATTCCTAGACCTCTCAAAGGCATTTGACATGGTCTCTCACGCCTTACTAATAGATTCTCTTACCTCCTTATCCTTTGCCCCTAACACTATTGCCTGGTTCAAAAACTATCTGTCCAACAGACAGCAAGCTGTCCAATGGCAAGGCACACTATCACCTCTACTTCCCACAACCATAGGCATACTCCAAGGCTCCATATTAGGTCCACTTCTTTTTTCTATTTTCACCAACAATCTTCATACCTCTACCCAAAATACCTCACTCATACAGTATGCAGATGATTCCACCCTAATCTGCTCAGCCCCATTACTTACCACTCTTCAACAACTCACCCAGGAATCATTTACCTCAGTGCAATGATGGATCTGAAATATCCAGCTTATCCTCAACCCCAATAAAACCAAACTACGCCTGTTTACCCCCAATAAATCCCAAACCCCTCTTCTCTCCTTCTCTATCACTTCCACAAATGGTACTGTAATCTCCCCTTCTCCACATACCAAACTTATAGGCATTGAAATTGATAACAACCTCCACTTTGACATCCATATGTCGCAAACCATCAAAAAGGTTCACAAAAAAATGAGTACCGTATATAGACACAAAAACTTTCTTTCAGATCAGGCACGAGTCTCCCTAGCCCAATACCACCTACTGTCCACATTAATGTATGCAGCACCAATACTGACCCACATCAAAAAACTGACCTTGACAAACTTGATTCTTGTTATAATAAAGTTGCCAAGTTTGCTACCAGTTCCACCCACAGAACCCATCACTGCCTACCACTAAGGAAATTTTAGTGGCTAGAATTCCCACAACTACTAACTTTCCACTAACTAGTCATCACATATAATATTCTAAAATATCCTGATAAAATCCCAGCACTAAAGCAACTACTAACACATTATACAACAAACCGTCCTCTTCGTTCTGCCAGTAAATCACGTCTCTATATCCCCACAGCTAACAACACTGCACTCTATAGCTAAAAGCTGGAATAACCTCCCCTTATCTCTGACTTCTGCTCTAAATACCTCACAATTCAAAAATCTGCTTAAATCATATCTTAGAGCTTCATGGCTGTGTCCATGTATTACATAATACTATAGCTGTACTGCCTTCATCTTTTACCTGTCTCCTACTACTTTACACTCTGTAAACACAGCATATGTATATGATCATTATTTTTTTTTCTTCTCAATGTAACTTTCTACCATTGAACAAATCTTGATAATGTTTTGTTGATAACATGTTTTGTATTTTATGTAAAGATGTCTTGCGTGGTTTTATATTATGTGGAGCTTTTCTCCCCAAGCCTCTGCTGAAAATGGACCTCGTCCAGTCGGACCATCCCGGTTAACAAATGTAAAATAAATAAAACAAATAAATAAAAGTGGTTTTAATCTGGAGCCGTGTTTGGTCCTGACTGATTCTTTGCTGTATTTTGGGACTTTTGTCTGAACAGGACCTTTACTGCCTTAGACATCTTGGTTTTTACATATAAATATAAGAGACACTGTACAAGTTCAGATATTTTAGTCTTTTTGTAATAACTTAAATTTTCACTTCCATGGATGCCCTTGGTATTTTTCTACTGCACTCTTTCCAGTTTACTCATGCTTGTTTTCTTATAAGTTTTTCATATTGTTATTCCATACTCAAGTTTGGGTCTAATGTAACTAATAAACAATGACTTCATCATTTCTGATTTCCTAGACTTTAGAAATCTTTTTGTAGAGCCTATAGATCTATAACTGAAATTAACCAACTGGTTGATATGATTAGAAAAACTCAAAGCTGGATCTGCCCATATACTCATGTCCTTAAATGAATCTACAGTTTCAATCACTGTATGCTGTATTAAATATTCACCTTTCAATTTATGTCTCCAAAGTCTCATATGCTTAGTTTTTGATGTATTTATCAGCATATTATTCTCCTATGCCCAAATGGTCAGTTTAGTCAAGTTCTTTTGCAGACATGCCTTATCTGTAACACATGTAATCAGTTTACCCAATTTCAGGTTATTTGCCTATAGACTGTAGAACACCTCAGTTTAAAAAGTTTGGTCTGAAAGATCCAATCTAAACAAGTAAGGGCCTTGGACAGAGCCCTGTGGGACATGATGCCTGCAACTAAGAATTACACCTGTCCAATTGCTGTATGATACTTGCCATATCCTATTTGCAGCCATGCAGCTATCTGTTTTATCATGAGTACATCTATACCTAGTTGTTCTAATTTACTGATCAGTGTTTTGTGTATGACATCAAATGCTGAAGTTAAATCTATATAAATTACATCACAGCACAATTTTTCATTCAAAGCTCTTATTATATTGTTATAGAACATCATGTTATAGGTGGTAATAGATCTGTTTTCAACATATGCATGCTGATATAGGGTTTCAAGTCCCAACCTATACAATTCTGACAATAATGTATCCAATATTACCTTCTCCATTATTTTTCCACAACATGAAAGTAGACTTAAGGGTCTATATGACTCTGGGTTGGTCCTACTCCCCTTTCCCTTGAAGACAGGTTTAATAAGCGTATGTCCAATGTTAAGGAATCTCCCCATATTTATATGACCTAGTAAATAGTAGATATGATGGTACTGTAAGTTCTTGCTGAAGTGTTCTCAGGTCATTGTTACTAATTCTGTTTCCTCCCTGTGCTTTGTTTGGATCCAGTTTACGCAGTTCTTTTTCAATATAATCTAATTTGATTCCATTTTCTGCGGTTACCTGCATGTCAGTAGGACAACTTATCACTGCCTTTATGAAGCCAAACTGTTTTGCATAATATTTTGTAAATATATCTATAATCCATTGTGTGTGAGAATAAATTTTAGAATCTGCACACAGTTTAGCAATGTGTATGTCTTTACTCCTTCCACATCTTATGTTTCTATAAAAAGGTTTCTTATTATGCTCAATATCTTTATATAAATTTTCTTCAAGTGTTTGTCAAATATTGCAAAATATCTGCTGCAAAAATTCTCTTCAATGATCTTGGCAAATGCACGCCATCCTGCCTGAACACGTGCCCAAAACTACACTTGGATGCTCTACACATTTCCATTTTTTTAAAACTGGACATTTTTTCCATGTAGGTATTTATCCAAAAAATCTTTTCATTCACAGTGACCCGACTATCCTTTCTATATGTGATTTGTGAAAAATATGTACTAAAAAACAGTAAAAGCTATACTATCCAAGAGGGCTGTAAGTTCTCTCTGAAAAGCCAGAGAGCCCTTGCTGATGAGATCATTTGTACCAACATAAATGAAAACAGATCCATACTTCCTTACATTAAGGCATTCCAAGGCTTGTCTCACATCTTCTATTTTTGCCCCTGGCAAACATAACACTACTCTATGTTCATTATCATCTCTGCAAATATAAGTATCAGTTCCTCTAATAACTGAATCTCCAATTACAAGAATATCTTTTCTGACCAGATCTGAAGAATCGTCAACTTCTAATACAGTAATATCTGCTCTATCAAATGTTACAAAGGAATGATCCTCATCACCATTAGTCTTATTAATCTCACTGTTTTCACTGCATATTAAATTTGCAAGCATATAATTCTCATCCAGCTGGCTTTGTACATCCACAGCTTAAGCCATGTAGTCAATATCTGTCTTTATCTTGTTTTTTCTTACAGTAATGTTCTTCAGTCCTTCCACGTTCAGTTTTGATTTTTTTCCTTTTCCCCCTGCCCCTTGCCTCTTTTTTTCTATCTTCTCTTTTGGAAAAATGTTGCCATTTTCTGTAGACTGAAGGTTTTCTGATAGAAAAATGTTATCATTCCCTGTAATCTTTGTGTTACATAACAGAGCAGTGTCCTGTTTAGCACTTATTCTCTTTACAGACATTTATCAGTTTCTTTTTCTTCCTTATTTCTTGTGAACTTCTTCATAGGTTCATAGGTTAATAGGTAGGTAGTAGGCCATTGGCTCTAGGGCCTATATAAGCCTAGCCAAAAGGTACCCTAAAATACTTTTCCTGTGCCCCTGTCAAGCAGAGCCAAAGAAGTGATCCCCGGGGTGAATTTCCTATTTCCCATCCAATCATCAAAATTTTTCTTGAGGAGTGCTAATGAGGAGCTTTGTTTGATATAGATAGGTAGTTTGTTCCAGAGTATGGGAAGTCTCTGGGACAGGAATCTATCCCTCCAGCATGTTCTGTTTATTGTGGCAACAAGGTTTAGGTCCCTAGAGTGTGTAGCCCGGAGGGATTGGGATTTCTTTAAGTGGAGCATATCCAACAGCTCTGGGTTTGACATAGCTTTGTATATTAGGCAGAGATTGCCTCTGAATAGGTGATATGCGACAAAGTAAAGCTGGAGCATAGGGCATCTGTTTGAGGCCGGTAATCCTCTTTGTGAGGTATTTCTGTGGCCTTTCCAGTAGTTGTAGATGCCTTGTGAAGTACATACCAAAAGGGGCATTGTACTCTATAATGAGTCTAATGAGTGACGAATAGTGGGGAACAATGACCTTTATTTTCCTGGATGAGAAATCTTTTGTGATGAGGTGTGCCATGTAGAAGGATTTCCTGACTACTGTGACGATGTGATTATCAAAGGAGAGACTACTGTCCCACCTGTGTCCCAAGGTCTCTTATCACACTTTCTGTATTAAGTAGACTACCGCCTATGTGGTAGTTCATGGGTACAGAGTTTTTACCAAAAGGGATGACAATGCACTTTTTGGCATTGAGCTTGAGGCCATGGCTTTGACACCAGGCATCTGTCTCTGTGAGGCCCTTTTGTAGGCTGTCCACATCGTTAGGAGTTTTGATTATGGCTCATAGTTTGCAGTCATCTGCAAACTCTGTTAGCCAAAGACCTTCTGTGTTAGCCTGTACTTCAGAGAAGTAGATACCAAACAGGAGAGGCCCTAGGACTGAACCCTGTGGTACTCCACTTGTCACTGGTCTGAAGTTGGATTTAGAGTCTGCTACTTTCACAGTGTGGGTTCTGTCAGTATGCCAATTGGCAGCCCATCTTGTGACATAGGGATTTATACCTAGTTTAGTGAGTTTATCTATAATTCCAGAGTGGGGGATGGTGTTGAAAGCATTGGCGAGATCTAGATAGGCTGTTTGAACCACCTTACCCTCATCTACGGCTTTGGTGACTGCTTCAAAGAAGTCTATCAGGTTTAGAAGACATGATCTACCTTTTACAAACCTGAACTGGGTAGGGTCCAGAGATTGAATATTACCAATGTCATTGTTTATAAGTTCCATGATGATACGTTCCATAGCCTTGCAGACTAAACACTGAGTCCTCAGATTGCTGAATACTTGCAACCAGAATTCCAAAGTTGTCAGGGGCATTGTCTTCTTTCATAAGGTTTGAATGATCTTTACAGACAATAGACACATCATTTCCGAAATGTGTTGTATTTGCTCTTTGCCTAACATTATTTATCTCACCAGTTAGGTCATTAATATCTATCTATCTATATATATATATATATATATATATATATATATATATATATATATATATAGCAACAGTTCGCCAAAACATACCAATTGCACAAGTGTAAACATAACCAGTAAGTCTAGATTGACTTCTAATTATGGTAAGTAAATCATCCAACTTTTTACATGAGGAACACAGATCACCAGTGTTATCAAGTTTTACCTATAAATATGGATAGCATTTATTACACTGTGCAATATTTTTGTGCTTTAGCAAATCATTAATGGCATGCTTATTTAAGGAGTACATATTCAGGTTCAAATAAATAAAAAAATTACAAAAGAAAAGAATAACCAAAATCAGTAACCAAAGAATTCAAATAGAACTTAAATCAACATCTATGAGAAAAATCACACAAGCAATATACAACTAAATACTAAAGTAAGTACAGTAAAGTTGTTGTTCTGACTACAAGTTCTGAAAGTCAGACAAAAGCTGAAATTCCTTTATGGCATGCAGTAGCTTCTGCTCACTATAGCTTACAATCACAATTCTTTTTAGCAATAAAGATCAATAAATCACAAACCAAGACAGGATTGTTTAGATATGCTCTGGATTGTCCTGTCTGAAGTCTGTGTGGCTTTATAGCTGACTAGGCCCCTTAGGATGACTAGAGCTTGCCTGTCTAAAACCAATCCCTTTCTAACAACCAACAGTGAAAAAGGCTGTTGTTGTCTTTCGGCTTTTCCCGGTTAGGTGTCGCCACAGTGGAACTCCGGTCTGTTAATGATTGGCAGTAGATTTTCATGAATGCCGAGGTGCCAGCTCAACGTTCAACCTTCAACAAAGGCACACCCATTTACACATGTCTTTCAAACGCCCACCCAGCTGAGGCGAGGACATGCAGACTCCACACAGAAGGCACTCCCCGCACTCCAGCCGAGAATCGAACGGGAGAACCTCTTGCTGCGAGGCAACAACGCTACCGCTGCACCACCGAAACAACAAAATATAATTCAAAGTAAATATTCTTGTCTATAAGCTATCCCTTCACTCCCACAAACAGTGAAAAACAGTGGTAAAAATAAAATATAAATTCAAATAAAGCTTTTCATACCAGTCATTTTCACAGTAAATTACATACCAAGATAGGATTGTTTAGATATGCTTGGCCAGACTAAGATGTATTCCTGAGTTTTTCCACTCAATCAAGGACTTTGCTGAGAGAATTTTCCAGGGGTTTAGCATTCAAATCATCTATGCTACTCGTGATTTCTCTAGACAGACTCCACATGAGAAAAATTCAATCATACCTAAAATCTGTATAGTCCTAACATCAACACTCTCTGCCTCTTCAAATTCCAGTTTTGGGATTTGTAAAAAGGAACTGCTTTAATGGAAAGACCAGTTTTATCTGAATCCAGATCCCCCATTCAACCTTCCAGCTCCAACTCAGACTGTAACAACAGATGCCTCAGACACTGTTTAGAGAGCTGCGTCTTTTTTTTGGGGGGGGGGGGGGGGCAGGTAAAAGTGCAGGCTCTTTAAAACAAAAAAGACAGACCAAAACATATAAACCTCAAAGACGTGTTGGCAGTTATAAATGCATTCTTTAATCATCTGCGGTGTCCAGGACCTATATAAGCGGTCACAGACAGCACAACGGTGATGTGGTACAGTGGTTCCAGATCATACTCTGTGCAGATTGGCCATGGTAGTATATGACACAACAATTCAGGATAATCTAATTCTGAAGGCTTTTTACATTCTGTCAAGAGCAAAACGTTATGGCAGATAAGCTGAGCAGGACTGGGAAAGACCCTTACAAATGGAAATTAAATCAGGCAGTCTTCAGAATTTGATCCAGCTGTGGGGAACAACTCTTAGAACTGTTCACTTCTACTCATAACAAACAAATAGAACATTTCTGCTCTAGGACCTTTGCAAGAAGGCCTGGAAAACAGATGCATTCTCATTTCCTTAAAGAGGAATGTCCCTGTATACCCGTCCAACCTTTCCATTGATATCCAGGGTCATGCTGAAGATTCAGAAGGACTCCACAAAGATGATTGTTGTGAATCATTTCTGGCCTTGGCAACAGTATTTCTCCCTTCTTTTGAAAATGGCCAAGGGCAATTACCACAAGCTTCCTCATAGACTGGACCTGCTCACACAAGATATGAGTTGTTTGATATACCCCCACCTTGAAACAAGTACAACAGACTGCCTGGATGACAGGGGCACCTATTTTCTGAGGACACGGAGTAGGCATTAAAGGAAGTAAAGAAACCTGCTATAAAGAAATCATATATTACCAAATGAAAAATATTTTCTAGTTTGTGCGGCAATAAAAACCAAGACCCTTTTAAGGTTAGAATTTTTCTGGTTCTCTAATATTTGTGTGAATTATTGTCTTCTATCCTTTATTATTCTTCCATCAACATTCATCTTTTGGCCATTTCAGCATGTATGCCCATGGATCCACCTCATTCAATTCTGTCTCCTGTCAAGTTGTTTTTGAAAGGAGTTCTGCATACCCGATAACCTAGAAAGCATTAGGTTTCTCTTGGGATCATAATTTTTCTTTGGAAAAATTAAGACTCGCTCCATTTGAACCTGCTCTTCAGTCTGATTTGAGGTTTTTAACATAGAAAACAATGTTGCTGATTTCTCTGACTTCTGCAAAATGTGTCTGCGTTGCAAGATTTTGTGGTGAGTCAACCTAATCTCATTTTTCACAAAGATAGGTTTTTTATGAGAATTAATTCTTCATTTCCTTCTAAAATGGCATATAAGTTTACTTTGATCCAGACTGTCCCTCTCCCTGTCTTCTCTCCAAGACCTAAACATTATGGAGAAAGAAGTCTTCACACTCTGGATGTCCACAAACAATTCAGATTCCACCTTTACAAAACTAAAACATTTAGAAATTCTGATCAGTAATTCATTTTTTATAAAATTAATTCAAAAGGATAATCAGTATGAAATCAGAAAATTTCCTGATGGTTGTGCTACACTATTTCATTTTATTACCTTAGCCGTAACAAGTCAATTCTTGGCAGGATCAAGGCACATTCTTCTAGATCCTTGGCTTCATCAGGGGCTCTTTAGAAAGTGATGGACTCCAGAAGTATTCTAGAGACAGCAACTTGGTTCACTGCACATACTTTCACAAAGCATTTCAAATCTGAATCCTTTCCACTCCTGGAGCCTCAGTCTTCCTCCTTCCAAACTTTATAATCCCTGGTTTTCTACCCAGATAGCCTGGGGTACCAGAGCAATGCTCTAATGATGAGCATAGTATAGCTGTGTAAAAAAAACTTACTATAACAGTAGATTTTTAATAGATAACTACTGCTGCAGCAGGATTTCCCTCCCACCATCACCCTTATTTTTGTATGATTTTCTTTGCCAGAATGAGGACATTGATTTTATTTACCTATCACTGACCTGTTTCAGACCTCTAGCCTCCCTTCTTCGGCTGGCATAAAAGCTCTAAAGGGCTTAGTGTGCAGACTGCTGGTTTTCTCCCTGCTCAGCTTGAGCTTACAACAGTGTGTGACCTTGGAAGGTGCCCTTAAGTTTTGGAAGCTGGCCCACTGTTATATCTTAGGCAAGATATAACTCCATGAAGCTTAGGCTACTGCAGCAGTGATCCTGAGCATTCACTGTGAGAGTAAGTCTACTTACACAGCTGTACTTTGTCTTTCATAGGTTCACAGGTAAATAGGTAAGTACTAGGCTAGCTGTTCCTTGTGGTAAATTTTAAGCCTAGCCAAATATACTATCCAAGGGTGAGAATCAAACCTTGTACCTTGTGTTTGTCGGGTAAACACCTTAACCATTATACGAACCCCCAACCACTGCATATGCATATGTAAATATTTTTATATAAACATTATTAGATTGGGAAGGCAAGACGTTTAGAAACTATTTTTTTTTTTGTTTTCATAGGATTGGAAATTCAACAACAGTTGGACCACTCTCCACCCAAGTGACATCTAATTAATTTCCAGTTCCACACAGGTATCCTTCCTGTATTATTTCTGCCAAGGTAACAGATAAACTGAATCACTCTTTTCCTTTACTGTTTCCACCAGCTGGCCGACTTTCCCCTCTCTCTTTATTATATCATCAACATCCATATCTTTCTTCTTAGCAAATCTACATAGCTCCAAGTTCTTCACTCTACTTGCTAATATCATTGTGCCAGACTTTCACACACGTTTTTACAAGCACCCACCTCTCTTGCCTCATTCCGCCTCATTATTCTCATAACGATAACAAATACATTCCTCCCTTCCATAGTATCTACAAGCTAACTTCAAGCTCAAGTCAGATCATAGCTAATTAATACTTCCCAATTTTTCTCCCCTAGTAATAACTTCCTCTCCCTAGCTAAATTATAGCTAGTTATTTTCCCAGTTATTCATCATACAAATAAACCTCTCACATTATATCAAAAATATTCACCAAGTCTTTCCATTTATTTCCCATAAAACTTCTCTCTTACGAAATCCCTAAAAAGTTAAGAACTAACACATACTCAGCATGATATAGTGTAGAATCATACTCACAAAAGGCCTCATTGCAACCGTGCTATATACTCTTCAGCATCTCTCAGATGCCATGCTATCATGCATCACTACCAAATGCAAATTTTCATCCCCAAACCTTGCCAACCTACCACATTGATCAACTAGTATAACTTCACACAGTTCATTGAATTAGTTACATACAAGTGCAAAAACATTTTTTTCAGACTCTACTACTTCAATACTCACTCCTTGCCAAAATCCCTTGCAAAGGTATATTACCAAAATGTTATCATGCTTTTCAGAAACTATTAATGCCAGGAGACAGAAACTCTACCATAATCTCTGCCCACAGTCCAGGTACAAGGCCCATAGGCTTCTAACCAAATACCGCACTCTTGGCATTCTAAATGCAGCCAAACACAACACTCATAATGACAATACTCACAACTGGACAGTACAGAAACTTGCTATACGGAAGTATACTAAACAGCACATTGTTTCCATCTGCATCTCACCTCCATCCTAAATTATGCAAAAACAAACTTAAATTCAGCAGATATTCCTCAATGGTCCCCCTAAACACACAATCATGCTAGATAACGTCATTCTTAACACAACTAAGTAGATAGAGAATATAATTGTGTATAGATAAGATATACATAATAAAGAACATCTATATCTAGTTAAGAAAGTTAAAGTGCATCCAAAAATGGCTTCTGATCACCCTTTAGAGGAATGTTTTATCTGTTTTATCTTTATATTGGAACCTTCCTGCTTGGAAGACTATTGGTGATTTCCTACTAGCTTTTTGAAAAACAAACTATTACTGATTGTTTTAAACTTGATCAGGACAAATTTGAGTAAGTTAAGAGGAAATTGCTAGCTATTTGTATTAGACTAGGACCAGATTAAGGTCAAATATAAAGTAGACGTGAGAAGCCATATAACATAAATGTTGTATGATTCATGAGTAACAATAAAACAAGTAGAACACAAGTTAGGGGAAATCACAGGTTAGATGTACAGAAGGAAAGGAGATACATCATGTTGAGATAAAAATACCAAAATAAGATTTAGAGAGCTTGTGCATCGGGTATCAAAGGGTACATATTTTTATAACCATCAGTTAAACTGAGGCAGCAGAGAACACAGAATGTTATAGCTGGTATCAAAAATGAAGCATGCGTGCATTTCATTAGTGATCTGTTAATGATAACTGAGCATCTCAGACCATATTAGGAAAATGTATATCAATCTCAGATGAAATGGGAAAAGTTAACAAAGTTCATAGGTAAGTACTAGGCTAATTGCCCTTGTGAGCCATTTTAAGCTTAGCCAATTTCCTTCAGAGTTGGGAGCCAAACCTTGTACCCCGTGTCTGTGAGGTATACACCTTAACCATTACACAAAGCATAGGATTACCATCATTTACACTAAGAGAGGTAGGATCCTTGGTGATACATATCTGTTTAAAAGAGTTAAGTGGAGAGTCTAAGAGTCAGGCCAGAGGAAAAACTCTAGTTTTGGAATTTTCAGCCATGAAAGTGATGCACATATTTCTGTAATTGGAATAGCTTGTGCTGTAAACTAAATAGATTTCTATGTCATTGGAGGAGGCTATGGTGTTAGGAAAAGGATGTACATCTACAATCTTTGTATAAACCAATGTCAGCGTTAAGCTATTCTTATAAATTATTTATAGTGATTTTGATAAGAATGGTAGCTAAATTAATGCCAAGATTAACAGATAGAGATCAGAGGGATTTTGTTGGTAGGAGCTAGATTTATAAAGACCCCCCCCCCCACTCCCACTGTTGATGACAGATGGGCAGCAGTTGTACATGGCATCAGCAGTATTGAACCCTGGTGCAGAAAAATCTTGTAACAGGGAGGAATGGCATCATCTGGTGCATGTTTTGTTGGAATTTGGACTTTCACTCCTTCATTGAATTGTTAAAGCTGTTTATGCTGACCCTAAAGCTAGAGTTAATGTAAGTGTAGGCATGTCATCTTCCCTAAGAATATTTATGTGTATAAGTGCGTCTATTATTGTTTCATGTTTAAAACTACTAGCTTCGTTGATAAGGGGTTCTCTTTAGCAGAGATGGACAGTTTTTAATGAGGAGTTTAACATTTCTTTCTGTGTGGATGATGTATTAGTCAAGCTTGTAAATCCTGAAGTCAATAATATGTTTTTTAATCTATTAGCTACATCTCTCAAAATATCTGTCTATAATGTGAATAAAACAAAAACAAGGGGAGACAAGTTAATTATATACATTATGAGTATATCAAAAGTTTTATGAATAGTTATCCAAATACGAATATATTGAGAACTTAGGAATTTGGCTGTGAAATTCTTATTGGTATTAACTACTAAAACATATAGAATTATGAAGAATGTATCAATAGAGGATTTTTTTAAATGCAACATTGTAAGTTTGGAACTGAATCAGAGTATAGTCCATTCCTTGTATGTGTTATCTCTGGTGATATATGTATTTGAGGCTTTTCCAACTGTAATGCTTGAGAATTTTTTATCAATTAAGAATATGATGCAGAATTATATTTGAGGATGTGGCATGGGTTCTCACTTTTCAAGTTCTTATCCGATTTTTGAATATATCCCATTAAATTGTTCCAGATACGATATGTTTGTTAAACATCTGTAGATGCACTGTCTCTTGAATCATTAATGTTTCCTTTACGAAATGTGCTAGTTTGCCAGCAGACTAGTCACTCCTCCTAAATGGTTAGTAATTCTGTTATATATTTAAATTTGCTAACTTTCTAAATCAGTTATCCTAAATATCTATGGTGTTTAAATGATAGCTTTTTCAAGTGGTGTTGTTGCTACTCTCTCATACAAATGAAAGTTTCTGCCATGAGTTTGTGTTCTGCAGCTGTACAGTATCAAGCTTATTTTGTATAGCAGATGCTAGATATTTTGTGAGGCAGTAGTACACTTTTACTATACAGTCTTAAGGCCAATCAACCCTTACATATTAATTGAAGGTCAGAGGAGCAGACTGTAATGCTGTAGCCCCAGTCACTCCATTACATATCGATGGGTGGCAGAGTTTGACATTATATCCCCATACCTCACAAAAGGTACATGGAACAAATTTACTTAATGACTAATCAACATGCATATAGTTGTAAAAAAAAAAAAAAAACAGAAAGAAGGGTATGGTGAGAACTAACTGTTCCTAATTTTGTGGAAAAACATATAAATATATGAGAATTGCATCAGTGATCTACAAAAAAAAAAGTAGATTGGAGTTGCCATGTGTGTACAATAACTATGAGCAAGTGGGCAACTTAAAAAAAGCTTGGGTTTATACACTAATAAAATAAGCAGGATAAGTTCACAAATAGTAGCAGATGGACTTTAACACACTATTTGGGGGTGCTAGGGAAATGAAACAAAAAGTGAGGGCATGATTGTTTCCTGATTATAGCAAGTTTGTAACAAACTGTTGCTATAAAAATGATGAAGTAAGGAAAGGATGGTTACAGAGGAATTACAAAGTTTTGTTCCAGGATAAACATTTTATATCTAAAGTAAAGCAATCAGCAGCTACATAGCTATATTCTGATAACTTTGTAAAATGATGGACAGTATTTAAGAAGACTATAGTGAGATTTGCATATGACCATAAAAGGATAATGGTAACAAAGAGGAACGTCAGTTATTTAAAATATAAGTATGAACTTTAGAATTTAATACTGAGCTAAAATGCTTGCAGAAGAATATTAGGAATATATTATACAGAATGCTAAACATTTATCCGTCAAAAGTGATGGAATGTCAAGCCTATTCAGAATAATTTAGATCTGGCATGTAGGATTAAAATGAGGGAAGAAAATATAACTGAGTTTCCTGGATGCAGAAAGGAAAGAAGCTAGTGATTAGAAAGAAGACTTGAATATTACATTAAAATATGTGAAATAATTTCTGTAGTGGGGATGGGGGAAAGATAAGGAAAAAAGACTTGGCTTTTTTAATTAATTTATTTAATTAGTTAGTTATTGATTAGAAGAAAACACAGAATAAAGAATTCCTCAGTTCATAGGTTCATAGGTTCATACTAGGCTATCTGCCCGAGGGCATTTACAAGCCTAGCCCATAGTTTTGTGGCTTACGCCACCCCTTTAGTATGGGGAACTATACCCATTATTTTGCTGTGCCTCTGTCGAGCAGTGACACTGAGGTAATCCCTGGGGTATATCTGCGATCTCCCATCCATTGGTCAAGATTTCTCTTGAACAAGGCCAGCGAGGTGCTCTGCCTCACATATACCGGGATTTTATTCCACAGCATAGGGAGTCTTTGGGTGATGAATCTATCCCTCCAGCACGCCCTATTAATAGCCGTGTCGAGGTTTAAGTCTCCCGCCCTTGTGGCTCTGACGGATCTAGATTTTTTGAGGTGCAGCATATTCATCAAATCTGGGTTTGACATGGCCTTGTATGTTAGGCAAAGGTCACCTCTGAGCAAGCGGTAAGCGACTGAATAGAGCTGGAGTTCTTTCAGTCGGGCAGCATAGGACAGATGTTTGAGACCCTTTATCCTTTTGGTGAGGAACTTTGTGGCCTCTCCAGCTGCTGCAAGTGTCGGGTCAGATACATTCCGAATGGGGCATTGTACTCAATCATTGGTCTGATGAGTGATGAGTATAGGGAGACTATGACCTCCCTTGATCTAGATGAGAATCCCTTCATGATAAGGTGGGCAATGTAGAAGGTCTTCCTAACCACTTTAGCTACATGGGTGTCGAATGACAGACTACTATCAACCTGGGTCCCCAGGTCCCTGATAACTTCTTCTGTGCTCAGTGGATTGCCACCTATTTGGTAGCTAGGGGTAACCTTGTTTTTCCCGAAGGGTATGACTACGCATTTTTTGGCATTTAACTTTAGGCCATGGTTCTGGCACCAGTTATCCGTTTCTGTGAGACCCTTCTGAAGGATATCTGTGTCAGATGTGTTTTCTACTATGGCGCCCAGTTTGCAGTCATCTGCAAACTTTGTCAGCCATAACCCTCCTGTGTTTGCTTGTACTTCGGAAAAGTAGATGCCAAACAAGAGTGGGCCCAGGACTGAGCCCTGTGGTACACCACTTGTGACAGGCTTTGAGTCTGACATGGCGCCAGCAACCCTGACTCTGTGGGTTTTGTCACTCAGCCAGTTTGCAACCCATCTTGTGATGTATGGGTTAACATTTAAGCTGATGAGTTTTTCAATGATACCCGAGTGGGGTATTGTATCGAAGGCCTTCGCCAGATCGAGGTAGGCTGTATGGACTGCCTTTCCCTCATCAATGGCTTTGGTGACTGTTTCGAAAAAGTCAACCAAGTTTAGAAGGCATGATCTGCCTTTGACAAAGCCAAACTGGGATGGATCCAAAGTCTGCAAATTCCCTATGTCTTTATTTATGAGGTCCATTATGATCCTCTCCATGGCTTTGCAGATAAGGCTTGTCAAGCTAATGGGCCGGTAATTTCCAGGGTCGGTGGAGGCACCGCCTTTGTGAAGTGGGACCACAGTTGCAGTGCGCCACTCCTGGGTAATGTATCCAGAGGTAAGACTATGATTAAACAGCTGTCCTAGCTGTGGGTTTAATTCCTCGTTGAGTTCGTGGAGCACACAGCCGGGGACACCATCAGGTCCCATAGATGCTGTGTTTTTGCTTTGGAGAGAGCAGTTCTCACTTGGGCGTTGGAGATGTTTGGGGGCTGCAATCGCTTGGTATAGATATCTCTCCTTTGGGGGGAGGGGAAGTTTGCACTGAACCTGTCAGCCAGTATGTTGGCAATGTCTGTAGGATCAGTAATCTTCACATCATTTTGAACTAGTTCTGAGCATATCTGGGAGTTTCCTCCCAGGTTTCTAACATAGCTAAAGAAGGCCTTATGATTGTCTTTTGAGTCTTTAGCTATTTTTCTCTCAAAATTTGCTTTGGATGATTTTATGACAGCTCTTAGTTTTTACTTATAGTGATCAAGGGTGTCTTACCTTTTAAGGATTTTGCTCTATCTTGTAGTAGCTTCCTCCTTTTGTTGTAGAGTTTGTTTATGGCTGGGGTCCACCAGACTGGACGCTTGCCTTTGGTACAAAGAGTCTTTGTTTTGCTTGGGATTGCCTTATCCATGCAGTCCTGCAGGTGCTGGTAGAAGGCATTTGTAAGTGATTCAGCGGCTTGAGTACTGTTTTCCGCCGGCTCGGGGCCTTAAAGGAGACCACACTAGTCTTTAGAAGTGTGAAGTCGGCTTTGAGAAGTTCTTTACTGTGGTCTTTTATTTCAGGTGGGGTGGGATGAGGACCTCCAGCGAGATTAGTTTGTGATCTGATCTCACCAGTGAGGGGTATACTTCCGGTGTTGAACATTGTGCTCCCATGTTCGTGATGATGAGATCAAGTATGTTTTCTCCTCTTGTGGAGATGGTGACTAGTTGTTCCATGGCATTTGAGTTTATGAATTCCAGGAACTTTTGGGCTAGGGTGCTTGGGCTTGAGTAGTGTTCCCAGTCTATATTAGGGTAATTGAAGTCACCTAGTATGATGGTGTTTGGTGATACATTTATCCCTCTAGTGTTTTCAGGAAGGCCATGTGAGGTTCCTGAGTTTGTGAGGGTGGCCTGTAACATGCTACAATTTGCAGAGCAGTCTTGCCTATGGTTAATTGCACCTGGATGGTCTCCGATGCATCGTATGCGTTGCCACCAGTCTTGAGGTGTGGGTGTCCTTGATGAATATGGATACCCTCCTTTGTTGGTATTGTCCGGATTTTGGGGCCGGAACGCATGATAAGAGGTAAAACCTGATAGTGCTGGGGTGCTCTCAGGAGCCTTGAACCAGGTTTCTGTCACTGCACAGACATCGATGTTCTCCATACTGAGAAGGGCCTCGAGTGCATGCATTTTGAGATTTAGACTTCTGGCATTGAGCAGCATTACCCTTAGTTTTTTCCTTTTTGTGTTCTAGGGTGGTAGGTTTAGAATTTGAGCCTTGCCTAAAAAGGCACTATGGGGTGGCAAGAGC
Source organism: Protopterus annectens (assembly GCF_019279795.1). Classification (NCBI taxonomy): domain Eukaryota; kingdom Metazoa; phylum Chordata; order Ceratodontiformes; family Protopteridae; genus Protopterus; species Protopterus annectens. The sequence continues at coordinate 478,544,354 of NC_056727.1, forward strand.
CTTTGCCAATATCCGAATCCCAGGGTGACAGGTGCACGCCATCCCTCATGGCAGCGTGGCTTGTCCAACATGTCATCCCAGGCAGACAGACATTGGATCCCCTTTGAATGACACCAGAGTTTAAGCCAATTGTTAAAGCTGATCATCTTATCTCTGTATTGTGGCATCATTCTTGGTGAAGGTAGGATACTGCTCAAGGTCAGGGTCATACCTGCCTGGGCTACATAATCAGAGAGCTCCTCAATGTCTCTTTTCATGTAGTCCAAGGAGGTACGTCTCAGGTCGCTTACACCAGCGTGGACAATGACTGAGTCATATTTGTACCTGCTGTTGAGAGACCTGAGTGCTTGCGTTATGTGGCGGATTCTAGTGCCCGACAGGCAGCTTACTGTGACCTTCTCCTTACTCAGTCTGGTGAGCGGGATGTCAGTGTGTCTGACTATGGAGTCACCAATGACTAGTGTGTCTGGCATTGTGTTTGGCCTTAAGGGCTGTGACTGTTTGACACTCTGACTGTGAGGTCTATGTGTTGCAGGTGTTGTGTTCTGAGGTGGTGGTTGTTTGGGTGTCTGCTTTGGTGGCCTCTGCTGTTTTGGTAGATTTTTGATCAGAGCCGAGTATGTCTTTGTGTGTTTATGTGTATGATTTGAGGTTGTGATGGTACTATGTGAGACTGGATCTATAGTGTGTGTGGTAACCTTCTCCTCCTGACTGGTCTTGCCAGTCCTATGTTGAGAGAGCTCAGCCTCCAGTTTGGCCGTATAGTTGCATCTCTCGCATGTATTTGTGTTTTGTGGGAGGAGGAGAGGGTTGTCTGTGTACATGAGGCAATTGTAACATTGCCTCAATATTCCCAGGTTCACCAGCTGAGCAGGAGAGGACACTAGCAACTGATCCCTCGACATGCTAGAAGGACTAGACAAAAAACTTTAAAAGAGATTCCGGGGGACGTGGGTGACCGAGAAATGGGGGTTTGCCTTTTGGGGTGCTATCTATAAGAGTGCCGTATCAAGGTAATAAGTACTGTAGGAGCAAGTGCTAGGTTTAACAGATAGAGTAAAGTCTACTTGGAGTCAAGTAGAGATGATCTTTTTAGGTATTAGAGAAAGTGCTAGTAACAGGGATGCTTAAAGGTAAGATTGAAAAGAATGCACTCTGCAGTGTGCACTAGAGAAGTTAGATATGAAAGTAGGTAACTTGAGTTTTACCTGTTTAAAAAGTTAAGGTTTAGTGGAGAGTTACTATTTTTAAAACAGCAAGATGGACTGAAAGGGGTGGTTACTTTTGTATTTTGGTACTATGAAATACTGTAGGATGGCCAATAAATTTAAATAATTGAAGGGGTGGGATTTCAAAAGTGATGGTTTTGTGATTACTCACATAAGCCAGTGAAAGTAGAGAGAAATGAGATATATGGTCAGATTAAGTTGAGATGCTTTCCTCCTTTGTCTGCCTTACTAATGGGTAGTAACCCAAACCAAGACCCTGCCCTTACCCTAACCTTGCACCTTAAACTTATACTAGAAAGTCTTTTTCCATAACACTACCATAAGACAAGCTCAGACAAAGACACTTGTACAAGCAAACATGCACGACACTAAAGCTATCCCCTTCCTTAGCCTTTACTCATATATATGTGTGTGTGTGTGTGTGTGTGTGTGTGTGTGTGTACACACACACACACACACACACACACACACACACACACACACACACACAAATGTGTACCTGAAATAATCTAAGCAACATAAGATTGACTATAATATGACTTAAAATAATGCTGAAGTTGTGTGCTCTGTAAGAAATATTTTATAAACAACTCCAGAACACAGCAAAACATATGACCAAACTTGACAAAAAAATACTATACAAACTTTCCGGAATATTTCATAATCAACATTGTGTTCCTTCAGCATGAGGAAGGCAAGAAAAATTTTAATTTACTGACAAGTGATTGGCTAAAGTACCATAAACTGAATTGAACTATCTGACAGCAGTTTCCCAATTAATGAGATTTGGAAACGAGGATGCAACAGTTTTGGTATATTGCCAGTTCATTGCCATTGTGTCCACGCTGTGACACAATCATAGTCAATCTTAACTTTCCTTAAATAAAATAAATATAGCATCTAAATTAAGCAATGTTACTTAGTTATTGCATCCATTATACATATCCAAATAAGACAGAAACATCCATACACAACATGCATTTCATTCATTATTTCCTGACAGGCAGTTATGTATCCCCTTTTACAAACATTTGTCATCCCTGGTAGTTAAACAGCCAAGCCCAGATTATGAAACTGATGTAATTCTTCGAATTTAGAAAAAAAAATATTTATTTATTTATTTGCAGTTTGCTAACTGGGAAAGTCCATTAGGCAGAAAATTAGCCCGTTTTCAATGGAGGCCCAGGGAGAAAAGCTCTATATACACATATTACAAAGCTAATATCAATAAAGTTAACAAGTACAATACAATTTTCAAAAACTACTAAAACACAGTAACATATAAAACAGAATAATAACATTTGAGCAAGATGTGTAAGAAAGGATTGAATGAAATTAAAACACAAGTATTTTGAGGTACATAAATACAATTTGGAGTGCAGGCATATGTGCACTCGTAGTTTCATGAGATGAGAGGTGGGAAGAATTAGAAGAGAGTAGAACAGTGTGAGATGAATAGGTTGAGTTATGGGAAAAGAGAAAAGGGGGAGGAAGTGAAAATGAAATGAAGGGAGTCAGTAGGTTGAGTTTTTAGAAAGGAAAAAAAAGAAGGATGGGGGAGCAGAAATGAAATTGAGGGATTCAGGTGGGGTGACAGCATGAGCATTCCCAGTGAGAAGAGAGATGGGAATGCAGCATGGTCTTGAAGGTGGAGTGGTTTTTGGTCATTCGAATGTGGGGTGGGGGGGAGTGAATTCCATAGACAAGTAAAAGAAAAAGACAGGAGATATTGCCCTGGCGCATGTAAGGGTTTGTACACTTTGAGGAGGTTCTGGTTACTGGACCTGAGTAGTCTGTCAGAATGATGCAAGGAGAGTATGGAGGAGAGAGATGGGCAGTTAGTGGGTTTGAAAATGAGTTTGTGAGCAGTTAACAGTTGAATGTAAGAGAGATAGTGGGGGAGTTCCAGCCAGTTCAAGGAGTGGAGTACATCACAGTGGTGGGAGGAGGATTTGGTCCCAATAGCAAACTTAGAGATTTTATTGTAGCAGGATGACAGTTTTGACTTTAGGGAGGATTGAAGGTTGGTGAGGTGAGGGGCTCCATGCAAGAGAGACGGTATGAGGTAGGAAATAGAGAGTATATGTTTGGATGACAGAGTGAGATAACGTCTGTGACGCATTGTAAACTGCATTCTGAGCTTTTGGTGTGGTTTCTTAATAGTAGTTTGTATATGAATGTCAAACTTTAAGTGTTCATCAATGATAACACCTAGAAGTTTTGTACGGGAGACGATTTCATTGGGAATCTTATTGTGACTGACTATGGAGAAGGAATTTTTATCGATAGAGGGGTTTTTAGATGGGGTAAAGATTATGATTTTGGTTTTGGATGCATTGAGAGCACAGTGATTATTCAGCATCCAAGACTCTGTGCAAGAGAAGGCATCTTGTGTTAGTTTCTTGAGTTTGGGGAGGGATTGAGCATAGCAAATTATGGTGGAATCGTCCATGTATTGGACAAGTTTGGTATTAGGAATGCACTGATGAAAATTATTAATGAAGATGTTAAAAAGTAAGGGACCCAGTATAGAGCCTTGTGGAACTCCTGTTGGAGTGTGAAGGAAGGAAGAGGTACTATTGTTCCACTTGGTAGCTTGTTGTCTATTAGAAAGGTAACTGGAAAACCAGTTAATAGAGGGGCGGATTGAGAAGAGAGGGTTTGGACAAGAGAAGGTTCTGGGAAACAGTATCAAAGGCCTTTGATAAGTCTAGGAGAAGGGTAGATACAATGTTGCCAGAATCACGGGGGTAGTTGATGATGTCAATGAAGGACAGAAGGGCAGTGGTAGTAGTATGTCCAGGTCTAAATCCATGTTGAGTAGGGGAAAGAAGTTGATTGTCTAGGAGGTAGGGAAGAAGTTGCAAGCTTATGCATTTTACAAGGACTTTTGAGATAGAGGGCAGGATGGCAATAGGATGAAGGTTGGAGATTTCAGTATTGTTTCCTCCTTTGTGGAGGGGGATGATGAATGCTTTCTTCCAGAGGAGGGGTACATGGGGTTCTTAGATTGAACAGTTGATAAGTATGGCGATGGGAAGAGCTATGCCATCGGCAGCTAGATTAAGAAAGTTAGATGGAAGGTTGTCTGGGGCATGACAGCATGGTTTTAGTTTTAGTAGAAGTTTTTTTATGGTGTGTAGAGAGACAGGTTGTACAGTAAAGGTGGAAGATGTGTTGTGTTGATGTCAGTAGGACTAGAAGGTGTGGATGAGGGTGGAGTAGAAGTGTTATTGGAGAATGATGTGGTGAGCTTGGCTATTGAATCAATAAAGAAGGAGTTGAATTGGGTACCTAAGATGTGATGTGGAGGGTCATGGCAGGGATTGTCTTTTTTGCCAGGAGAGAGGAGAGCAGATATACCATTTCAAACTTTTGTTGGGGTTGTATTTATGATTGTTTTGAAGCTTGGAGTAGTAGGACTTTCTGTCTGAATCAATTTGTTTTTTCACTTTATTACGAAGTTGCTTATATTCAATAAGGGTGTTAGGTGTTTTAGATTTTTGGTAATGCTTCCAAGATTTGTCTCAGAGATGCATGAGTGTAATAGTTGCTTTAGTTAGCCAAGGGGCGGATTTGGTTTTGATTCTTTTGGTTCTGGCGGGAGCAATGCTATCTAGTAGGTTATTGAATGTTGTATTGAAGTATGTAACAGCATCATCAAGAGGGAGGGTTTTTACAGGGTTCCAATTAATATGTTTTATTGAGTCAGAGAAAGCTTAATGGTTGAAGTTTTTTAGGGTACGAGTTGTGATGTAGTTGTGGTGAAGAAGGACAGAGATGGTTAGTGACAAGCAAAGGTAGGAAGATGATCACTGAGGGAGTTGGGTGGGGTGCCGTTGTCAGAAATGGAGATGGACTGAGAAACTAATATCCAGTCTTTATTGAATCTGGCAGGAGAGGTAATTATTTGGGTGAAGTTGTATAGGTTTCAATTCTGAGGTGATGTCAGTGATTGAATAGAATTCCAGTTTATATTTACATCACCTAGGAGTATAGTTTCATTGTTTATATTGGATGAGAACCATGACAGGATATCTTCAAGAATGGGGATGTTATTTCCTGGTGGAATATATAAGGCAGCTATACATATGTATGCTTTTATGGTTATTAATGTTTAGGAGGGCCAGGGTTAGTTCAGCTGTTGCAAATTGTAGTATAGGCTTGGTATAGGGTGTCACTGTTAGGGAGGAGGAGAAAACCAGGGCTACTCCACCACCTTTCTTTACAGTTCTGTCATTTTTTTATGATGGTGTAGTTGGAAGGGGTAATTTTAAGTAATTTATGTGGGGTTTTAGCCATGTTTTGGTGATAGAGAGAACATCAGGGTGGTCATGGGATAGCCAGGCATGAAGGGTAGGAAGTTTATTGCATAAACTTTGGGTGTTAATGGTGGCAAAAAGGAGAGATTTATGGTGAGAGGGTGAGGAAGACAAGTTTCGGTTAGAAGCATGGCTGTCAGAGGGTCCAGGATTAAGATACATGTCACCAGAGAGGAGGATAGAGTTTGGTTAGAGTAGGAAGGAGGCAAAGTCTTTAATTCGTTGGAGTTAGAGTTGAGAGCAGGGTAGCTGGAGAGGTATAGATTGTGAGGGATTGGGACTGTATTACAGATATCAGGAAGAATCTTTCTAGTAAAGAGTAGAACGTTGTAGTAATAAAGGCGAGGACAGATATAAGTTAAAAGATAAAAGTAAAATGTTTTAATACTTGAATGAAGTTTGACTTAATGCATTTTATGGCTAAACTTTTATGATGAAAATAATATAGCCTAAAAGTATGGTAGAAAGGAAAATGAACGCAAGAAAAAACGATGACATTATAACATGGGTGAAAAAAACAGCAGCACAAACTCAGAAAATGAAACCGGCAAGTGAGCAGTGACAAGTACAACCAGGAATTTATAACATGGACAATAAGCATTTATCAGTGCCAAGCATTCACATAAAGTGGTAATTAACTGCAGCACTGCAAAATGTTAGGAGAAAGAGGAAAGGGACAGAGTAAATTGTTAGTAACATACAACAATCAAGATATTCCATAAAAAGAAAAAAAAAGAAAGAGGATTACTTCACATTGTTGTACACATCAAAAATCAAGCCAAGTCTATAGTTTTCTACTTTTTTTGCCAAGTCTGAAATTTTCTTTTTCTTGGATTATTTCTAATAAATGACAGAATAAACATATACTGTAAAAAATAGAAACAAGAAACTAAAAAGAAAAAGAAAACAGTAGACAAATATTTTAATTTTAAATCAAAATGAGTAACATGAAATGCCAGATATAAATAAACAAAAGCATGTACCCTGAAACAAAGGCTTGGCCAAATAAAGTTTTCTATGCCAATAAAAATCAATGCATCTCATGAGAATATATGCAAATTTTAAAATTTTCTAAATTTTATATGTAACTCTATGGTATGTGAGTTTCTTTCTGTACTTTATTAACAGATAAACATTGCAGCTTTATGCTTGTTTTAATATATTTTGAATGTCTTCCATCCAACAGTTGTATATGTTTTCCTTTGGTTCGCAGATTCATAGATATTCCAAAGCCACTGAATCTGGTGAAGGTACTGAACTTGCAGAGATACAGGAGGTCTAGTACAATCACGTCTCACATTAAATGCAGACTTCATCAGATGAAGTCTGGGCAGAATTAAATGGGTGAAAGCTCTAAATGTTCAATGTTATATTTTATTATACATTTGAACTACAGTTGGTGTTATTTTATTTCTAATATTAAATGTTTTAATTGAGTAAAATTATGAGAAACTGTCTGTAAAGTCAAATAAATACACACAACTTTTATAGCGCTAACATTCTTGGATAAACCATTTCCAATATTTGTTTTGTATATACCCCCATAGTGCCTTTTTTAGGCAGTGTCTCAAAGACAAAATTTCCAACATAAAAACTCCACCTAAAAACAACCTCAAGGTTATGCTGCTAAATGCTAGGAGTCTTAACATTAAATTGCACTCACTGGAAGCAGTCCTTACCTTGGAAGATGCAGACATGTGTGCAGTCATGGAGACCTGATTAAAGGCTGTGGACAGCACCCCAGCCATACTGGGTTATACCTCCTTCCACACATTCAGACCACAAACTTGAAAGCATGAAAACTAAAGGAGGTGGTGTATCAATATTCATTAAAGATAAATACACCTCCAGATTGGTTAAACTATGATTCCCTGTTGACACTTCAGATGCAATAAACTGTTGGTTGGATACCTATTCAAGTCATTGCCAGCTACAGGACCCCCTCCATGGATCAGGACATCCACTCTGCCTATTTGGATCTACTTGAGTCTATCAAGATTTTATTTATTTAACATTTGTTTACCAGGAAAGTCTGACTTGGAATGGAGCCAATTTTTGGGTGAGGCTCCAGATACATGTCTTTGTAATGTGGGAGGAAACTGGAGCACCTGGAGGAAACCCACACAAATGCAGGGAGGACATGCAGACTCTGCACAGAAGCACTCCAGCTGAGAATCGACACCTCTTGCTGTGAGACAGCAATGCTACCACTGCACCACTGCACCATCTGTACATATCTTACCAGATATGTATGGACAGATACATCTGAACACCATGATTTTGGGTGACTTTACCCATCCACTGACTGGGTAAATTACTTGTCCTCAAATTCACTTGCCCAAAGGATCCTCAACTTTGTTAACTCCATTGCCCTGGACCAGCTGGTTGACACCCCCCACAAGGGGTGCCAACATCCTGGATCTGGTGCTTACCAATATGGGGGACCACTGCAGCACCCCCACTATGAGGTCTTCCCTGGTGAGATCTGACCACAAATCAGTCTCATTTGAAGTAACTATCACACCTGACCCCCATCTAGCAGCAACTAAACTAAAAAACTACTCCAAAGCAGATTATTACCTCTTACGGGGTGGTATAAAGAGCTTTGCTGCACCTCCCCCAGAGGTGGAACTGTCAACTATGCCAAGTTCTACCCCAATGCTTTACACAAACACCTGTATAACTGTATATACTTGGCTGTACCTGATAGGGCCAAAACAAGCTCCTCAAAGAAGAGCAAACCTGTCTGGTGGACAACTACCATTAACAGGCTTTACAATAAGAGGAAGAAATTGCTGTCTAAGAGTAAGAGGGAGCAAGCCCTAAACTAGAAACACTCCTCCTCAGCTTAAACAAGCAAATAAGACTTCTTGTGAAGTCTTCCAAAGCAAACTACAAATCCAAATTTACTTCCTCAACTAAAGACAACCATAAGGCATTCTTTAGTTACAATGATAACCTAAAAGGAAAGGCCTAGATCTGTGCCAAACTGGTAGTCAATGATACCACACATACTGAGCCTGTGGATATAGTTAACCTGTTGGTCAACAGGTTCTGTGAAAACTTTACTCCCCTGTCCCCACCTCATGTACCCCATGACATCCCAACCACCTGTCCCCTAAGAATATCTAAAGAGCAGGTTGTAAATGCCCTTTCTAAGGCCAAAAAACAGCATCTCTGGGAGCTGATAACATCCCATATAGTCAAAATAGGGGACTCTACCTTCAACAGCAGATCTGTAAACAGTGGTGTTCCACAGGGATCAGTCCTGGGACTACTACTGTTTGAATCTATTTCTGCAAAGTACAAGCAAAAACTAAAGGTCTGTTGCTGACAAAGTTTGTTGATGACTGCAAAATGGGAACGGTCATAGAATCTCCAAATAATGTCAACATTCTAAAAGAGGGTCTTACACAAACAAATGATTGGTGCCAAAGTCATGGCCTTAAACTCAATGCAAAAAAATGTATTATCATCTCTTTTGGTAAGAGATGTTCCTGCTAACTACCACATCAATATCAACACCCTAAGTATGCAGTCAGTGGTGAGAGACCTGGGCACACAGGTTGACAGCACCCTTAACTTTGATGACCATGTCTCCACATTGGTAAGAAGGGCATTCTATATTGCTCATCTCATAAGTAAGGGCATTACTTCCAGAAGAAAAGAAGTTATAACCTCCCTGTACTCTTCCCTCATCACGCCAATAATTGAGTACAATGCCCCTTTTGGTATGTACCTTTCCAAGCACCCGCAGCAACTGGAGAGACCACAGAGGTTCCTCACAAGGAAAATTCAAGGTCTTCAGCATCTGCCCTATGTGGGTCATCTGAAATCACTGTCACTTTATTCTGTTTCATACAGACTACTCAGAGACGATCTCTGCCTTGCTTATTAGGCAATCTCTGACCCTGTTTTACTGGAAATGCTGCATGCCCGTAAGTCAAATGGTACATGGGTTACTCGAGCTAAAAACCTTAACCTGGTATTTGACATTAATAGAACCTGCTGGAGGGACAAATGTTTCTCTCAGAGGTTACCACACCTTTGGAAATTACTCCCACTTCATGTAAAACAGAACACCTCATTGGCCTTCTTCAAACACAATCTAGATGATTGGATGGGTGACAGTAATTTCACCCCCTGGGGTTCCACCTGTTTCCCTTTTGGATGGGGCAATAGGTGATGATCGTGGAAATAAGGGTAGAACTTGGCTAGGCTTGTAAGGGCCCTAGGGCCATTAGCCTAGTAACTTCCTATGATCCTGTATAGATATAGATATAGATATAGATATAGATATAGATATAGATTTACTGAAATGTAAATGTGCAATTCCACCTCAAAAGACAATTTTCTTTCTCACATTAAATAATCATATTAATGTATCTTAAAAATGGTGGATTTCAAACACATTAGTTTAACAAGTATTTTCTAACATTGCAAGTACATTATTTTTGTTTTGGATAATTAAAATGTTTGCCAGTAGAGTGTATTGAAGGAATCTCTGTACACTAGGGCTTTAAAATTACTGACTTTTGCACAAAATAATATCTAGTTAATAATTTTAGAAATTAGACTGGTCTTACAGACATTTTCTACTATTAAATAGTAAGTAAGGACATTTACACAAAGCAATGTCTGCATACATAATGAATTTAGAGTAGACAGTCCAATAGCAGGTCCTTGGGAGGTGGAACCAACCCAGAGTAATCAGAAAACATGCACATATTGATAGACTGAGGACAAAGAAACCACAAAGACAGCCCCTCCCTTAAAAATAAATAGTGACCATGGATTCAGAAGGTAGCTTTCTTTCATAACTATGAGCAACAAGCATTGAGCATGAATTTTTAAGGGTTGTAACTCAGGTCAAATGAACACTAAACACAAACTTGCAAATAGTAGATGATCTTGGAAAATGAGCACTGAAAATGAATGAATTTAAGAGTTGGAAGATGAGACCTTTAAAACAAGCAGTGAACAGGAATTTAATAAGTAATAGAAATTAGCAACTGTGAATATCAATTTTTTAAACTGAATATAGTTATGAAAAACTAATATCAAGTCAAATGAAGACTCATAACTTTAATAGCTTGGTAATATTTTGGGCAAACCATTCCCAATACATGTTTTATGTATGTACTATATGAATTCTGAAATGTAAATGCACAATTTCCCCTTAAAATATGATTTTTGCATACATTTGGCAAAAATGAGGTTTCCTGTTTAGTGTCACCTTTTGGACAAAAATATGCAAGGACAGTACTATTGTTCATGAGATGGAGTCATTTTACAAGATGTTAATTTCTGTATCTCTGTTTTTTAAACATTTAAACACAGTGCCATAACTTTGACAGTAGTAATATTTGGGATAAATCTTCAGTGATTCTTACCTTGGGAATCAACATAATGAAGTCTGCAAGGTTCCATAACTGGTATTTTACAAATATCGTGTAAAGTGTTAAGCTTTATTAAAGATCTAAGGAAACGTAAGCACTTTATGCAATGAGAAATAACCCTGGTAGTTAATAATATTTAGGATATTTTTTCAAAATACATATCCCATGACACATTATTATGATATATACACTGTCATTCTACAAGTTGTTCTAAAGAGATTTTGCAGTTACTGTATGAAATCTCCCTTTAGGACAGAAATGTGCAAGGGCAGTGTAGGTGCTTTTGAAGCTAATGCTAGAAATCTAAACGAGAAACTGCACTCCCTGGAATCACTCCTCACTTTGAAAGATGCTGACGTCTGTGTAGTCACCAAGACATGGTTCAAAGGCACAGGAAGCATCCTGACCAAGCAGGGCTACATTGACTTTCATACGTTCAGACCACAAACTGGGCATCAAAGAACCAAAGGACAATGTGTGTCCATATTCATTAAGGAAAAGTACACCTCGAGATTGGTCAAACAGTATGACCCTCTTGAGCTACTCCATTTCCAATTAACTATAGGCAAAGCCCCCTACCACATCATAGATAGCTATAGATCCCCCACTATGAAATAGGAAAAGCATACCACACACCTAGACTTACTGGATTCACTTGCATACACCTTACTCATGGATGATTTTAATTAACCTACCATCGACTAGGAAACATACATGACCACAAACATGCTGGCTGAGAGGTTCTTGGACTTTGTCAATGTAAATGCTCTGGAACAGCTAGACAGCACACCCACAACAGGCTCAAATGCCATGGATATAGTACTCACTAACATGGGAGAGCATTGCACGCCCCCATGTAATGTGAATCAGTCTCGTTAGATGTAATTATAAGACCAGATGCCCATCAAGCTCAAAAATACTTAAGAATTTTTCAAAGACAAATTACCTCCTACTAAGTGATGGTATAAGAAGTTTCAAAGCCCTCTCAAACGCAGATAATATGGATTCTTAAGCAGAGGTGTACACCAGTGCCTTGTATAACCACATAAGCAGTTGTATGCAATCGGCTATACCTGACCGGATTAAAACCAGGTCTTGCCGAAAAATCAAGCCACCATGGTGGACTCCTAGTATAAACAAACTATACAACAAGAGAAAGAAACTAACGTCCAAGAACAAGAGATAACTGGCTCAGCTGAGGAATAAATCCCTCTATAGCTTAAACAAACTAATTAGAGACCTTGTCAAGTCCTCCAAAGCTAATTATGAAGCAAAAATAGCCTCCCTAGCTAACGATAACTGCAAGCATTCTTTAACTACATCTGAAATCTAAAAGGGAATACCCAGCTATGTGCTGAACTGGTTGTGGATGGCACAACCCATACTCAATGGGAGGTAATAGCAAATCTGCTAGCTGACAGATTTGGAGCAAACTTCTCCAGTCATCCCCCAAAGTATACCTGCCACCATTCCTCAGCCTGTTATCTCAAGACAGCAGGTTATCTCGGCTCTCTCCTAGGCCAAAAACATGGCATCATTGGGACCATGATGTCTTTTAAACAACTTAAAACATGACCTAGCAGATCCACTTGGATTCCTGTTTTACAACAGCATATAAACTGGCTATGTTCCAGCAGAATGGAAGACAGCAACAGTAATCCCTCTGCACAAAGGGGGACCATCAACTGACCCTGGGAATTATAGGCCCATAAGCTTGACTAGTCTCATCTACAAGGCCATGGAAAGAATCATTATGGACCTTACTAATATTCCAGGAAGACCTAATGTAACACTTTCTGTTATTACAGAAGGATCTTGCAGACATTAATGACTCTAGACCAGAAGTCTCAAAATGGTCCTGAAGGTTGTATGAGGACTTGCACACTCAGATGACAGACAGTTGTTTGCATAACTACCCATCTCTGTTATGGTCGTAGCTATTTGAAGAGGAATACCACTTATATGAGGTGGAAGGATTTTTTTTTTTTGGTTGACTGTTTTAGGTACACCAGACACGTATATATTCCAGTCCTTTTTGGAGCTGTTTAGCATCAGTGGATGCATGGATAACAATGCTCAGCTTGTTGTCATCAGCAAACTTGGTCAACTAAACTTCAGGGATACTGACTTGGATATCTTCAAAATAATGCCAAACAGGAGAGGGCCCAGCACTGATCCCAGCAGTAATTGCAATCTTACATTCAGCGAGTGTAACAGCAGCTCTCTGTACATGGGATCTTTTGGACAGCCAGTTTGCAAGTCAATGGACAATGTAGGTGGTTACATTAAGTTGTATATCTTCTCAATAATACCAGCATTGGGGATAGTATCAAAAACCTTGGCCAGGTCAAGATAAGCAGGGCACACAGAGGGGCCACTGTCCACAGCCTTTGTAACCTTTTTAAAGATGTTTACAAGGTTCAGAAGACAGGGCCTGTCTTCACAAAACCAAGCTGAGTGGTGCCTAGATCAAGGTTAAGTTGCCTGTGTCTGCATAAATGACTTCTGATGTAATATGGAATGTGGACAAACGCCTGTTCAAGCCTTATATCTCCTTCCTCTCCTTTCTTTACTTCTATCAATTTCTCTGCCCTAACTTTTTCTCTAAATATACCATAGGCCTGCTTATCTCTTACTTCGTATTGCAATTCCAGTTTGCATTATGTCAATTTACCTTTAAATTCTCTGTAAACTGGCTAAAATTTCTCTAACTATTAAATCATGGTCATATAACTTGTATCTATTTTAACCAATGTTTTCATATTATGTCTAATTTGGTATAATTATTTAAACTGTATTTGTTTCTTGTTATTAATTTTTACAGACTGTAAAATTGTTATTCTTAAAATGCGTTTTAGTACTTTGGAGTTCTTCTCCCTGGACCTCTGCTGAAAATGAGCTCCTATCCAGTTGGACTTTCCCAGTAATCAAATTTCAATAAATAAATAAATAAATAAATAAATGTTCCATGGTTTGCATATAAGGGTAATGAGGCTGATAGGCCTATAATTACCTGGGTCTGTAGAGGGGCCACCACTGTACAGAGGTGTCACAGTGGCTATTCTCCAGGTGTCAGGGAACAAGAGTGGACAGGCTGAAGTTGAACACTTTAAGTACAGGCTCAGATAGTACATACTTGACCATACCTCTCAAATGTGCAGATTTCTGCTGAATGTCTAGATTTTTGTCTTATATTCTGGGTTTGTTCTTCATGAAATTTGTGTTTTTCTGGCAAATTATTGAGGATTTAAGTCACTAAATAGTGACTGTAAGAATTGATAGACTGTAATATACTGGAATTAACTGGAAACAACTGAAATGAGACTAGAATTAATGTCTTTCTCTGTTAATTACCCAAACTTCTGCTGAGCAGGTGCAAGTCTCTCCTTTAAGGGCCAAGTCTTTTTTATACCTTTCACAATGAAGTCTGCAAACTGTAGTTCAGTTAAGAAAGTATTATGGATGGGCTGAATGCATCGCTGAACCCCACAAAACTAGAGAAAGATTTGTAGTTTTCTTTGATATCTGTACTGACTTTATGATTGTACTCTGCTTTGCATGTTAATAGTGCTCTTAGGTTCTTTATTATCATATTTCAGTGTGGTCTTGAGGTAGAGGGTGGAGATTTTTTAATAATACATTTTGTCTACAGCTTCATTTTTAAGATGTGTGTGCTTTATTTCTCCCATGTCTAACTAATAATTTTTTTCAGTGAACTTCTTCCTACAAAGGTTGGGCCTACAGATTTAACTTTACTGCATACACTGTTTGTTTTCATTCCTTATAAGCAGCTTTCATGTTAGGAGAGTCCACTAGTTTATATTCCTCTGTATAATTCTGCAGTGTTACATCACAATGTTTCAAAAATGTATTATTCCTCTGAGGTTCAATTAATTTGTCTCAGTTGCTCTACTTTCATTATTAACTTCAGAATACACATGGTTGCCTTCTACCTTCATTTGTATCAGGAACTGGTTACCTTTTTGCAAATTCATGCTATATGTGGTACACTCTGTAGAGGAAACGTCTGCTGTGTGCTCTTTATGCTTTCCTGTTTAGTAAAATTATAATGTGAGTAAGCAATGCTAAAGGTCCTTGTAGTACTTCCTGTACAGGCTTTCTGACATTTTTTTCTTATTTCTACAGTATCTTGATTTGCATATATATGTGGGATTCTTCCTGTTTAACTCTGCATTAATAACCAGTGTGTTGTTTACATAAACATCTATATTATACTTTGGATTTATTGTAATCCAAGATCGTGGCACCATACCCTTAGAGTTTTTTTTCTTTTCTCCTGTTATGGTTTACTTGCTCAAATTTGAATTGTAGGAGTTTGCATCATACTTAATCTGAGACTAAAAGTATGTTAAAGATTTAATCTAAATGGGATATTCTTCTTCTCTGAGGTGGTGTACCATTGGAGAAGGAATATTTAAGTAGGCGAATATGGAGTATAGCCCCCCCCCCCCCACATGTGGTGTATGGGGAGGGGCAACCTTTTTCTATTAACAAGTTTTTACCTTGGCTTTATCATGCTTTTATAATGGAATACATAATCCAAAGGGCTACAGTATGAAATTACTAGCATGTTCTATTACACGCTACTGCCAACTGTCTAACTGGAAAACATTATGTGTTGATGTTTGCTGATTGCAAAACTCTTGCATACAAACACTCATAATAGCAATCTGATTGTCAGACACACCCAAGCTACATTCACCACTCATAGTACACACCCCTCACATAGACCTACCAATGCTGAGATACCGCTCACATAGACTTACAAATGCTGAGACACCGCTCACATAGACCTACCAATGCTGAGACATCGCTCACATAGACCTACCAATGCTGAGACACTGCTCACGTAGACCTATCAATGCTGAGAAACTGCTCACATAGACCTACCAATGCTGAGACACCGCTCACATAGACCTACCAATGCTGAGACACCGCTCACATAGACCTACCAATGCTGAGACACCTCTCAGATAGGCCTACCAATGCTGAGACACCGCTCACATAGACCTACCAATGCTGAGGCACTTAAGAACAGTCTTTCTAAACCCCAAAGACCTCCCAGCCATTTCACCTGCAAAACTCATCCTCAGCAAACTTGAAAGTATTCAACAGAAACACCATCTAACACTGCACATACAGCCACACACAGTGGAGTCTCAACTACCAAGCTAATACACTACCCAAGACTGTAGTCACAGGGGACTCCTTTGTACAACATACTGATGCCCCACTCACCAGGCTGAACATGGAGAAAGTAACAATCAGTTGCCTGTCAGGGGCAGGATTTGCCAGGTTATGTATGCACCCAAGTCACTGCACCACGGGTACCATAGTATGATTCAGTCACATACCACCCCTTACTATATGAACAGAGACATTATGAAGCTCTTGGACTCTGTGTCAGTTTGTAGTGTGCCTAGGATTGAGCAGCATTCTTCCTTAACCAATAATGATGCTGCAATATGAACAGAACATGACTGACTTTAATAACTGGTTTACCTTTTGGTGCCATTTTAGGGAAAAAATATTTGTCAGCATGGGAGGACATGATTAACAAACCACATTGTTTCACCAAGGATGGTATGGACCTATCCCCTCTGGACTTTTGAATATTGGCTAAAACATTGTCCTGCCCCATACAGCCTTTTTTAGGCAATGCCAAACTGACAAGCCTTCCAAGATAGCAAAACCTACGCAAGGAAATCTAAAGGTGTTACTGGTCAATGCCAGGAGTCTAAACAAGAAGCTTCACTCCCTCCAAGATCTTCTCATCTAGGTGAATGTGGACATCTGTGCAGTTACAGAGACGTGGGTTAAAGCTGCAGAGATACCCCAGCACTGCAAGGCTTCAGTGCCTTCCACATATTTAGACCACCAACTGCACAGAAAGGCACTAAAGGTGGATGTGCCTCGATCTATATCAGTAACAAGCATACCTCTAGGTTTGTTAAACAGGATGATGCACTGGAGTTCCTCCATATCCAAATTACCATAGACAAACTCCATTACCATATCTTAGTGAGCAATAAGTCATCCTCTATATCCCATGAAACCGATAGCACATACTTAGATGTTTTGGATACACCATTCAACCAAAGTCCATATTCATGGGGGACTTTAATTATCCTTCTATAAACTGGGAATCCTACATTACCCCAGATTTGCAGGTGCAGCGGTTCATAGACTTTGTAAACACAAATGCCCTGATCCATTTAGTGCATACGCCTACTAGAGGTGCAAACATATTGGATCTGGTGCTCACAAATATGGGAGAAAGCTTTTCCCCAACTCTTCCCCCATGTCATTTTCTCTTTGGTAAGGTCAGACCACAAAGCAGTCTCCTTCAAAACAAGAATCATTTTTTTTAATCCCAGAGAACCCTTTAACAATTAGAAATGACTCCAAGACAAACTACCTTTTATTAAGTGATAACCTGTCAAACTTTCAAGCCCTTCCAAACTCTAATAACAGAGAAGCCTATATGGAATTATTCACAGAAGTTCTGTACAGCCATATCAATGATTGCATAGAGGCTGCTGAACCTACGAGAAGAAAGCCTAAAATTAACTCAAAAAAATAAACTGCCTTGTTAGAATCCAAAATTAAACAGTGTATACAACAAAAGAAAACAGCCATAGCTAAAATTAGGAAAGGTAACACCAAAAAAGAAAAGAAGAAAAACAAAACTATCATCCAACTGAATAGGCACCTAAGATGATTAATTAAGTCCAGCAAAGTAAATTTTGAGTTAAAGATAATATCCTAGGCCGAGGACAACCATAAAGCCTTCTTCAGCTATGTCCGAAACTTCAAAGGCAGCACACAACAGTATGCCAAACTGTTGGTAAATGGAGCCACATTCACAGAATGGGAGATATAGCACATCTGGCTGACAGACTCATCTCCAGATTCACCCTGTCTCACCCCAGCCTCCCTCCAGTAAATACCACCTGAAATGATCCCTTCAGCTATCAATAGGGGACAGGTCTTTGATGTGCTCTCTGAGGCCATGACTACAGCTTTAATGGGCCCGATAATATTACAGGATGTCTCCTAAATAGCCTTAAGTATGACCTTTCTTAGTTGTCACTATTCAGCCATAGCCTACACACTTGCTTCTTGCCATGTGAATGGCAGACTGCAATGGTCATCCCTCTACATAAGGACAGACCATCAATGGATCTCAAGAACTAGATGCATTAGTCAGAGTAGTCTCATATGCAAAGCCATGGAAAGAATTGTCATGGAAATTATTAACAATGACATAGGAAGCCTTCAGCCACTGGACTCAACCCAGTTTGGTTTTGTCAAAGGCAGGTCAAGCCTACTGAGCCTGGTTCACTTCTTTGAGAAGGTCACCAAGGCAATGTATGACAGAAAACAATACATAATATCTATCTTGAGCTTGCTAATGCATTTGATACACTACCCCTCCACTAGGGCACTGGAAAAAAAATTGATGAAATTTGGCATAGCCAATTATGTAACTTGCTGGATAGCCAGTTGGCTCACAGACAGGACCCAAGATCGGTCAGCAGTGGAGTCTGCCAGGGCTGTGTGCTGGGTCTGCTCCTCTTTGGCATCTACATTTTGGAAGTCAAGGCAAATGTCAATAGCCTCGGTCTTACAAAGTTTCAGATGATTGCAAGCCAGGGGTAATCACAGAAACCCCCCAACATGCTAACATCTTACAGGAGGGTCTAACACAGACAAAATACCAGTGCCAAAGCCATGGCTTAAAGCTGAGTGCCAAGAAATGCATAATACTACTTTTTTGGAAACGTGTCTCCCAGGGAAACTATCTCATTGATAAAACACCCGTAAAAGTGTGTATGTGTGTGTGTGTGTGTGTGTGTGTGTGTGTGTGTGTGTGTGTGTGTGTGTGTGTGTGTGTGTGTGTGTGTGTACCTGTGTGGTATGTGTGAGTGCATGTGTGTGTGAGTATATATATATGTATGTATATAGAGAGAGAGAGAGAGACAGAGACATGCATGTGTGTGTGTGTATATAAACATACTTACACACCAATATCACACCCATATTCATATGGGTTTCCTTCACTTACTCAAGTACTGGATCTTCGTAGACCACAGTCTTGCACATGGGTTCTCATTTTCCAGGCAGCTCATACAGGGTGCCACTCAAACAGGTATTTGAGTTTGAACAACCAAAGCACAAAGCTATGGGAAGGGAATGGATGTAAGGAGTTTTCTGGTTAGATTTAGTGGCAAATGTGACATTTGGGTTAGGTTTAGGGAAGGAGGCTTGGTGCTAGGGTTAGGAGGCAACTGGAAGGTTTAGCTTTAGGAAGAGAAGTTTGGGATTGGGATTAGGATTAGGACTAAGATTAGGATTAGGGAGTGACTGGGAGTTCTAGGTTTAAGGATCAAGATTTGTGATTAGGGTTAAGAAGAGATTGAGAATTGTATGGTTAGGGTTAAAAAATGGGGTTTGGAATTAGGGTTAAGGATTGACTGGAAGATTTAGGGTTGGAGTTACATAGCAAAGTTTCAGTTTAGGGTTAGGGGTGGATGGGACTTTTAGGGTTAGAGTTAGTATTCAGGAAGGCATGCAGATTGGGTAATTTGATGCTTCAAATAAGTGGGAGTGAGCAGATGAGCCACAAGCTAGTGGCACACCACCAGCTGTAGTAAACCTTTGTCATATACTAATAAACTCATATATTATCTATCTAGATAGATAGATAGATTTCCATATATAGATGCACAGCATTGTGCATTTTGTATATTTCAAGTGTCTGAAAGCATTTATATTTCTCATTCCCTATATTTCTCTCTCTCTTTGCTGTCTTTCTCTCCATCTTTTCAAATTTATGATTTCCTTGAGTAATACTGTTCTCAGCCACAGCAGTTTATGTTCATCTGAGATGTCCAACTTCTTAATTAAATTAGCTGTCAGCATATCTCATGACACAGAATTCCTGATTTCAATCAATCTTTAGTTCTGTTCCTTTCAAAATGCATGGTCTTCTAATATGGGGGGGGGGGGGGGGTGCAGTCAGATCATGGCAGATTATTTCACAGATGCAGACTTTTTTCTTCATAAACTGCATACTAATTCATATCTTATCACATCAGTTTTCTAAGTAAATAGCACCAGTATTTGAAAGGGTCTCCTAATGTGGGCTCTTGCCCTTGATTATGTTTGACTTTGGCCTTGATATGTGAGGTAGGAATTTGGAAGCTGTGACCTTTGTTCATCAATTTATGTATTGATTTGTGTTCTACATTTCATTGCGCATAATCAATACCTTTTAATGTCAGATTTTTGTGGAACAGTGAACTGATGAAATGGAACTTTGAACTTTGTTCAAATGCTGCAGTTTTTGAAGTATTCAGTGTAACTAAAGTTAATTCATAATTATTGTAAGACATGAGAAGAAAGACATACCAGTTTTTGTCAGACTGTAAACTCTTTTTGATTTTAAAAAGTGATGGCAGGAAATCATTTTTAACAGTATATCATGATAATTATTTTAAGACATGAGAATATGACATAGTACATTCCTACAGACTGAAAGCTGGTCATCAGATTTAATAGGTCACACAGGATAACATTTTGTTCCAAGCTTTTAAATTTGTTTATCATGAATGAAATAAATAACAAATCAGTAAATATTCTGGAAGCATAAGATTTAGGACAAACCTGTCAAAGAAATTATTGCAGAAATATAACAGGTCTCTGCTTTCACACTATCTATTTCAAAGGAATGACTTTTAAAACTAGTTAACAGCTTTGCCTTCAAGTACAGCGTATCATTTAATTAAATTTACCCTTAAAAAGCAAATCCATTGCAGGCAATTTAGAGTCTAACAGACTATAACCTTTTTTTGAGGTTACTAGTGCTTTTAACCACAGTATAAAGTGCATGCAATGTTAATTAGCATATTGAGCATTAAGTAAATTAACCATGCTGTAATCATCCTCCAATTCAGCAAGAACAATCTCTCATGAATAGTGGACATTAACGATAATCGTGGGAGACTCCGTATTAAATAATCACTAATTACGTTCTGCAAAATTAGTGGATTCTCATCAATATGATCGTTAATGGCTGACTCGTGTCATCAGTCTGCTCTGGCAATGGAGAAATATCAACAGTCTGCATAATTCCCTGATTATATTAGCATAGATGAGGGCACTAAAATGAATTTTGGCCATGAAGTGCTTTGAAACATGTGATGGACAGGAGCAAAAAGCAATGTGTTTGTTCTCTGGAATTTGCATAGGCAGCATAGACACAAACCTAATTATGAACTTCAAAGAACACAAGGCTGTTTGATGCGATTTATTGGTATCAATAAGGGAAGTCTTGCATAATGTGCAGGGTTTTTTCTTCAAATGAAACAGACAATAGAGAAGGATGTAAATGCACACTGTGAATGGTACGACTACAATCTGAAGTAAAATATTGCATAGATTGTCATTTTAAAAACTCTTGATTGCATTGTGATTACAAAGATATGATTTATTGGGACTGTCTGACAGGCAGTGTATAGGCATTGTGTCAGGAACTCTGAAGAACGGATTAGTCAGCACAGCTTAAAATCTGCAGAACAAGTAAATTAAATGCAGCCATCATAAGGCTGAATAAACTGAAATTACACATAGAAATAATCGGCTTTACTTTTGTGTGTGATTACCGCTGCATATCTTCACTGTATAAATGGTTACTGCTTTGGATGGCAACAAATCTATTTTAAATGTAACTATTAGCTGTTATGAAAGTAAAGGTGGTTAAGACACAGAGCACAAGCTTGATGACCATGGAGCTCCGTTTGAATCCTTGCCTTGGCTACTTACTTGCTAGTCCACCCTGACCCCGACTTTTTTTGTCTTTGGGTCATCAGTTAGACTTTCAGTAAATATGGAGCTTCTTTAAAATTGAGTGCATTAGATCATCTGTGCTGCACTAAGTGAATACTGTGTAAGGATTAAATAGCCATGCATAAACATGCATTTCATTCAAAGAAAAATTATGTTTCAGATACATCATAAGCACAAGCTAAATGAAACTCATTTATAGAACTTTCTATAATCAATTATCCCAAATGTCACCGTTATTGCTCATTTAGGTACTTTTCTATAACCATTTTTCCTGAATGTCACTATTATTGTCTTTCCTTTAGAACTCAATGTTACCAAACTGGCTTTGCTATTTTCACAGCAAGAATAATACACATATATACAGGCTGTTACATTTGTGCTTGTTTTCTTGTACATGTGTATGTGTGTGTGCATGTGTGTTTGTGACATTTGTCAGATGTTTGCATTTTTTTGCATTTGCAAGCTTGTAACTTCTGATCTGTTTGTGCATCTCCTTCTGTGTCTTTCAGTGTAATATCAGTAATGACATTACATAGACATAACAGTTACTCCATATAATGGCCAAGCAGGCACTTTCATTTTAAGCTATATTCTAGCAATAGTACAGACCTTTGGCAAGGACTGATAGTAAGCTTTATTTGGGAGTCCTTGGATTGGTTCCTTCTGACTCCAGAGCCTAATTCTGAGTCTGTAATTCTGAGGAAGTCTCTTGTTCCCAGAATGACCCTGAAAAAAGGCATTTGTGCCTAGCAGACTTTCTCAGTCAGCAAATGAACAAAATAAAAAATGAAGAAAAGTAAATAAAAGATATAGTATTTTTGCAGCTCATTATTAACACTGTCCCATTCATTGAATTTGTGCCTGATTTGCTAGGAAGAAAATTTGTCCCATTATTTTTGGGCAATGATATTTAGTAATAATGAAGTGAAAAGGCTAATTTAGAGAACTACAAACATAAAAATCATTTGGCTTAGGACTTTTAATTTGCTTACCTACAAATAAAATTGTCTCTTCAAAACAATGATTTCATAGTCAGACTCTGTGAGATACAAATGGGATTGTTATATGTGAAATTATACAATGACTGTCGATTAGTATTCCAAAATGTGCACGCTGATTGGCCAGCCCAACCAGAGTGCCTGTTGTAAATCCGACATATACTAATGGAGAAAGGTCCGGTCGCCCGGACTTTTTCCAATAGTATAAGTCTTGTTTTTTTTTTTTTGTTTGTGTTAGGTAGACACGGAGAATAGAAGATCTCCGTTGCTGTAATCTCACTATGTTATACGTTTAACATAGCGAGATATCTTAAAAAAAAAGCAACGAATATCTTCCTTTCTCCATTGCTTTTTTTAAAGATATCTCACTGTGTTAAACTCGTTTAACATAGCAAGACAGATTTAAAAAAGCAAGAGAGATCTTCCTTTCTCCGTTGCTTCCTCTACACAGCAATGATGTACTGCGTAAGCATACGCTTGCACAGTACATCAGAAAAAGCCCCAGGATAGCTGAAAACCATGGAAGGGCACCAAGCAGGTATTATACAAAGGCATTATTTAAGAAAAGTAAGTATTTTTTTTCTTAAATAATGTCATTGTATAATAGCAATAACCCAGGTCTGGGTGTGGGTAATACTAGATTTACACATGGTTGTCTTTGTTTGGTCACTCGGGCAAACCACACCAACCGTGAATAAATCTAGCATTACCCACACCCAGATGTGGGTTATTGCTTAGTCATTGTTATTCAAAAACATGCATGCTTTTTGGACAGACTAACCAACGTGTCAATTGTAAATCAAGCATATACTAATAGGAAAAGAAGTGGACAGACTTTCCTATTGATATATGCTACTGAGGGCAGACCATATACAAGAAAAAAATCAGGTACATTCTGCAGAACTTAAGAAACAAAAACGCACCTGATTTTCCTTGTATTTCCGTGCTGTCTCAAAAGGTTGTTGTACCTCTGAACAGTCTGGAATTTGAGAAAAATGCCCACATTTTGCCTCGTATTAAAAAAGCAATGGAAACTCTGCTTTTCTCCATTAGTTTTGTTGAACAGCACTGATGTACTGCGCAAGCATGGGAACATAAGTCCCATACGCATGTACAGTACATCAGAAAATATGGAAGAATGGGAAACAACACAGAGGAACACCATGGCACCATTATACAAAGACATAATTTAAGAAAAGTAAGCACTTTCTTTCTTAAATAATGTCATTATATAATAGCAATAACCCACTTGTGAATGTGGGTATATGAAGATTTACCCACAGTTGGCTTTGTTTAAAGGACAAAAACAGGATTCTATTATTAAATGGTCAATGTTTCTGTCCTTTTTCTCCCTATTTACTATCCCTCCTATGAATAAACAAAAATACAACATTTAAAATATTTTAAATCAATTGCTTCTCTCCACTAGAACAGTACCTTACTGTACCGTGGTGGTTTTATTTTCAAAAAACGTTTATCCCACCCTGGAAAAGCTTGCTGCAGTCCCCAATTCATTGATGTCATCAAGGCCACTGAATACAGGTAGCTTTTTGGCCATTCCCCCCCCCCTCCAAAACTGACATCACCATGCTAGAACAAGGAAACAGTACATAAAGCAAGTCTCCTGCAGTGAGCTATCAATCACAGCAAGTAACAGCTCAAATTACCCTTAGCACTTTGACAGCTAGGAAAGATAGGTGTGAAAGGGGATGGAAGATGAGTTAAAGTAGTACAACTTCAGGCTTCACAAAAGACTGCAATTTAGCCATTCTAAAAAGATGCAGCAGTAAAAAGCACTTTGAAAGTCTGTTCTGTGTAATTTGCACTGTTTGTGTTTTAAGTAGTCATTGAAAGGCATGAAATGTTACTTAAAACTAATTGACTGAAAGATAGCATTGTACACGTAAAATCAATGTAGTGACAGGAGCTTTAGGAAGAAAGAGGCCTGCATGATGTTATTTTTTTACAGAGAAGCACTGCATTGTGGGATACCTAGAGGTAGACTAAACAATCAGAATTACTTCAAGATGCCAGACCCCATGTGGTCAGACTCAAAAATTACGTATATAAACACTTAAAAAACTGTAAATAGTCCCAGAGTGGTCTTAAAATGTAGGAAACACCAAACCATGATAAAATAAACATGTTTTTGAGTCTGTGGGTGCAGTTCTCCTTTAATCACTCAGGCTTCACCCTCATGATCAGTCCATGCCAACGTGGGCAAATCCTGATATACCCAGACCCACTCATGGGTTATTTCTTAAATATTTCGTTACCTGTCTACTACAGCTAACCTACTGGCCTGACACAAATGCAGAATACCTGTCTTTAGTACTGGTGGAATGCATTCAAGAATAAGGTCAAGGAATGATATGTCTAATATATAGCTCTGAAGGACAATTCACCACTTCAAGGTGAAGGATTGAGAGGATCTAACAATACATTTTAGCAGAGGTCAAAGTTACTCCAGGTCAGAGCTAGGTAGAGCAGATAAGAGAAAAAGTTCAGTAAAAACTACATTGACCTTCTTAGATCCTTGTCCCTCTGCTTCATATCATGCAGTCAACAGAAGGGTAATCTCTGCTTAAAGTATAGCACCTCAATAGACCTTTTCCTCTCAGATAAACTGCACATTCCCAAATCTAATGGTGGCAAAAACACTTGCTCAGGAGATCTTTATCTGTGACATAAATAGAACATGGTGGATAGGTATGTGTCACTGAGAAAGAATTGTCTTTATTTCCACATAAAGCAAAGTACTTCCCTTACTCTAATCAAATGTAATCTGGAAAAATAAATAAGAAAAGACAAATTCGCCCTGGTTTAGCACTCTTGTCCCTTATGGATAGGGGTAACTTACTTAAATTATGAAGGCAAAACACGTCATGGGAGTGCAGGGCTAGGAATCTAAAGATCTTCACAGATCAATAACCTAGCCAATACCTATGAACTTATAAGGAGATAAGATATGTATTTGATAGCACCTGTGATGCACCCATTGTTGTACACTGCAACACAAGAAGGAGCACAGAGATATTGCAGTGTAGCAGAAGCAGTGAATAAGCCATTCTTCACTGCCCATCTTTTATCATAACAGGATAAGCCTTTATTTTTAATTGTAGGAACCCACCTACTGACCGAATGCAGTGGGATTATCATTCAAGCTAACAGTTAACACTAAATTAAAAATATTAAAAAGGCGCCTGCCATATCTAATTGATAGATGGTGATTTCTTGCAAATTATTTTTGTTGCTCATATCTGACAAAGCTACTGTGAAAGAAATAATCATTGTTGCAATTATTTTTTAGAGATTTCAAAGAAAATTGAAGAATTACTTTTGACTTCTATAGCATTCAAAAACATTATTTACATTACGGCCTAAAAAATATTAAGACAATGGGCTTCATCCCAGAGTTGTGGGTTTGAATCCCTTAATTAGTTGTGGGTTTGAATCCCTTAATTTTGTTTGCCTTCTATATAACTCTATGCAAGCCATTTAACCAAACAATGCTAGTGAAAAAAATAGAGTCTTGTATACATTAATTTGCAAACAAATGAAGAAGATAACACAGAATAATAATAAAAACAGTTTGGTGGTATAACATGACAGGGGGTATTCACACATACATTCCTAGACCCACTTCGCTAATAACTTCCGTGTTCAAAAATGACACCATTGTATATTGTTCATAGATGTCTTCACTTTCTATCCATTTTGATTTGGTCAAATGAGTTTTCAGCCAAATGAGTTTATCATTTGTGATTCAATCAAATTAACATTCAATCAAATGATACATACCCATGACTTAAGCATGGAGCCACCTCTCATTACATTCAGCTTATTCATTATTTTAACCTCATTATTGAAACAGACATCTGAAAAGTTAGTTTTCTTTTTTTTTAATTTTATAATTATCAATTTCACTTAATGACTTCCCTTCCAGTTTCAGTTTCATTGATAACATGTGGCATAGTGGTGGGTACTTCTATACTCTGTGCCAATGTGGCAAGTTTAGTATATTGAACTGTAGCCTTTAAATGTGCTAATGTCAAACTACAGGAAGTTGCATGGCATGTACTATACGTCTTTCTTAGAAATAGTCATAGTAACATCCTATTGAAGACGAGTAACACATCCACATTGTCTGAATTCATTATTGTGCAGCCTGCCAAACATCTAAATGTTACATAGTATAAGAAGAAATATATTGCTTTGGAAACTTTTATGTTCAGAAATATCAAGGTATAATTCTCAGAAAAGTGTCAACATATTGCTACCAGGAATACTGTTGTTGCAGGAAATTTTGCAGAAAATTGGAAGCTTTGGAAACACAATTTCATTTTATTCCTCACTACAAGAGGAACAGCTGGGAAGCATTAAAAATTTCACAGTGCCACATTTGAATTCCTCTGGGGAAGAGGGCTTGAATATATCTAATTATTTTACCTTTCAAGAAGAGTAGAAATATAAAATAGCAGCAATTAGACAGAAGTTAAAAAATTGCTGTTAGTCTAGTAAGAAGTTTTTATTCTCCACTTTTTATTTACAACATGAGAATGTCCTAGAAAGTCACGAGATGTTTATGTTATTCAGCTAAAAAAAGAAGCCAAAGACTCTGAGTTTGTTGAGTCCTGATTCATTAGTAAGGGAATTATAGACCCATAAACCTGACTAGCATCATATGTAAGGCCATAGAAACAATCATCATGGACCTTATCACCAAAGACATAGGTAATCTCTAGACTCTAGACCCAACCCAGTTCGGATTTGTTAAGGTAGATCATGTCTGTTAAATCTGGTTGACTTCTTAGAGAAGGTCACTGAGGCCTTAGATGAGGGAAGGACTGTGCATACCACCTACCTTCACCTGGCCAAGACATTTGACACAATTCCTCACTCAAGTATTATAGAGAAACTCTTTCAACTGGGCATAAACCCCTACATCACCAGGTCAGTTGTCAAATGGCTGACTGACAGGACACATACTATCGAAGTGGGTGAATTCACCTTTAGCAAGAGGCCAGTCACCAGCAGACTACCACAGGGTTCTGTACTAGGCCCTCTCCTGTTTGGTATTTATTTCTCAGAAGTCAAGACAAACATAGATGGCCTTTGGCTGACCAGGTTCACGAATAATTGCAAACTGGGGGCAATCACCGAATCCTTGAAGGATACCGATATACTGCAGAAAGGATTAACGCAGTCAAATGATTGGTGCCACAGCCATAGATTGAAACTAAATGCAAAAAAATGCATACTTATCCCTTTTGGGACAGCAAATACCCCAGCTAATTACAATATAGGCACCCCCCCCCCTTTTTTTTGTTTGTTTAAACAAGAAACAGCTTTATTAAACCATCACTTATGACATGGGCAATCATACATTTATATAAATGAAAACAAACCACACCGACACAATCCTAGTTGCAAGCATTTTACATCGCAAACCATACTGACACACTCCCAGTTGCAAACATTATACATCACTTATAATCTACCCCAGTACCCAATCATTTTCAGTCAGACATTACATAGCTCATTAAAGTCCTGCCTTCTTTTAAACCTCATTCCTCCCCTGTATGTATTGTTCCCACAATTCCCATTTCTTCCTATGTAGCTTGCTCCTACTTTTTTCCAAAGATCTCAGTTCCAGTTGTTTTATCTCTGTTACTATACTCACTGCTTTAAGAGGAAACCCAGTGATACGTGATCTGGGAGGTCATGTTGATAGTAATCTGAAATTCGACTACCATGTGTCCACAGTGATAAGGAAGTCCTGTGTGGCACAACTCATAAGTAAGGGCATGGAATCCATATCAAATGATGTTATAATTCCATTGTATTCAGCCCTCATCAAACCAATAATTAGGTACAATGCACCCTTTTGCATGTACCTCACCAGACATCTGCAACAGCTAGAGTGACCCCAAAGGTTTCTCACCAGAAAGATACAGGGTATAAAAAACAAGACCTATGTGGAAAGATTGAAAGCCCTATCACTGTACTCTGTCTCCTAAAGATGACTAAGCGGCAATCTGTGTCTGGCCTACAGGGCAGTCTCCAACCCAGCCCTTATGGAAATGTTACATATTGGTAAATCAAACTGCACAAGTGTCACTTGTTCTAAGGATTTTAACCTTTCCTTTGACATAAATAAATCATGTTGAACAGATAGATGCATTTCTCAGAGACTACCCCTTCTCTGGAACAAGCTTGCCATTCACATAAAACACAACCCTTCCCTGACCCTCTTCAAGTGCAGCCTAGATCAATGGATGGGTAATCATAACTTTGGTACTGGGGTGGTGCCTATGTCCCTCATGGACAGAGGCAGCAGTCAGTATTAGATACTAAAGCATAGGCTCATGCCTCTGTGAACTTCATCCACCTAGCTACTGAAAATTGGTTAACTCGGGTTAAATATCACTAGGCTTATAATGGCCCTTGGGCTGTTAGCCTAGTAATCTCCTATGAACCTATAAAAGAGGGGAAACAGACTTTACAGCTGAGAAGGCAAACTGAGTTTGTATGAGAATGCTCTACCTAACTTGGGACTGCAGCAGTCACTTAGCAGTACAGCAATGCAGTTTAAAATTATGTGTTTAGTAAATTTTCATCAAAAAAGATTGCATTGTACAGACCTTATCCCTTTGGTGAACCACTGCCACCACTGCCGCCACTGGGATTCTAATGCAGATTTTGCTCATTGCTATTAGTTTTGCCCACAGATTCAGAAGTGCACCACCAGTCAATTTTGAAATAGTTTATGGCTATTATAAATTTTAGTTGACCCATATTTATAGCTACTAGAATGTTTAGGAATTGCAATCCGGACAAGGTAATGATGTTTTATGCTGGTGATCATATATAATGAAAGACTAATTTTAGCAAATGAAAGCAAAACTACTTCCTAATTTTCTTGAGCAAGATTGGTGGAACTAACTTATTTATACAATTTATGATGACTAAAAGTTAAATATCACAAATATAGGTTGATGTTAGATATTAACTGATTCATTATTAGTCAATTTATTAAGTGATAAATAATGATTAAATATGATCACGTCTTTTCATCACAGAAAGATCTGGGATGACTAATTAATCTCAAAGAAATCATGCTTTGTTAAAAAGTAAACAGTCCCTTTTATATACTAGCTGCCAAATTCACAAGGACTGATGCAAGTAGTCAGAAGAAAAAAGAAAAACATTAAACTGGTTTTGATAACTTTCAGAGCACTGTATGTATGATGAATATAGTGAATAGTTACAATGTATGTTGAATTCTGATCGAGTTTTGTAACTTGCCTTATGGTTTAAATATATATTTTTTAACTTTTCGTTGTATTTTTACTTATAGTTATACTTTTAGTAATTGCCTGTTTGTAAAATATACTTCAGTATTGCTCACTATGCATGCTTCCATTTAAAATGGTCAACTTTGTTATGGGTTGACACGGGTTTGATTTTCACCTTTGGGCAGCATGGCTAGGCTTAAAAAGGACCCTCAGTGTCGTTAGTCTAATAATCAGTTATTGTCTACTATACTCTTCTGGGATGAGGCTGAAAATGGTCCACTGAGATAAGTGTTCTATCCCAGTTAATAAATTAATAAATGTACACATATATTCGTTTCATGAAGCAGATATGAAACACATTATTTTTGGCAGATGCAGCGCTAAGGGAAGTCTGTTTTCAATAAGGAAATAACCCTAACCTGTAGACACAGGAATGTAAGGACTCTATAGCAGAGATTTAATTGGCTGCTCATTTTTACCTGTGAAATCTGTAGATGGTGGCTAAAGGAGAGAAATGAGGCAAGCTAAGTAGACACTATCAACACTTATAAGGTAATCCTATTCTGATGGTCAACACGAGTATCTCATGTCAAGTCAGTCATTGAACATGTAAACTAGCCTGTCTGATTATCATGGTATATGGTTTAGGTCTTGTACATAAATGAACCAGATATACAGCTCTGAAAATTTATCTTCAAGTATCCTATTGATATCACTGCAAAAACTAGAAATACTGGAGTTAATAGTAGAGTCTGTGCATAGAAATGGTATATAACTCAGGGAAGACTAAAGCTAGATAACTGGCAAGGAGTAAACAGCTGCCTGATGTTCCCCATAAAGGATAAGAGTACTGCCTAATTTATCTGGATTCGTACCTAAAGAATAAACATAGAGAGAAAACTCCAAAACCAGTCAGAAGAATCAAAAGCTAATCAATGGTCACACCTTTTTGAATCAGCAGCTCAAAGTCAATAAAATCAAATGCCCTGCAGAGTTCAAAAGATATGGTAACATTCATGAGGCCTTTGACCACTACTTCAATAATATGGCTTGTAATCAACAGCAAAGCTGTTACACATTACTTTGCTTCTGCCGTAGACCAAGTATCAGGAATATAGACTTGAGCTGTTTGGTCACTACTTTAGCCAAAATCTTGGCTGGCAGGATCAAAAAGGAGGGGGATGTCTTCACTGTGAGTAATGCAACAGGCTTGAAATGTTTAGGGTCAATACTATAATGGTCTATTTACACCTTTAATGGACAAACAACTGCATCAGCTACAGATTACAGATGTAAACAAAGGAAGAACATATATAGTGGCACACATTGTAAGTTACTTGAAAATACAAATTGGCTTACTGTGACTAACAGGGCAACCTGTCTCCTAAACACTATAATCTTCAAGATTTTAATACACGGCTACTGCCCCCTATAAAAGTCAAACTACCATTTCAGCCTAACTGTTATGAAGAATAGGAGAAAGAGCCTTCTCAGGAAGCCCCTACCTACTGAAATCAAAAACTAAGAAAGAATTAAAAACTTTAAAGACTAGCTTAAATACTGCATCATTGCAGAATTTACTTGCAAGTGCTATCAGGACAATGGTTAACACTATTGTTATTACCATGTTCAAACATTACTCACTGCTGGTCTGTATTAATATTTACAGCTTCTGTGCTATATTATGTATTATATCATGTTTTGTGGTTTTATATTTTATTTTTTTGTGTTATTACTCACTGACCTAGTGAAGATTTTAACTCTAATCTTCCTTCTCTGCTTCTTTACCCTCCATATTTCATTTTAAATTCCTAACTTCTAATTTTTTTCTACCTTATTAAACCATTGTCTTCATTCTCCTTTCCTTTCTTTCCTTTACATCATTTTCACATTCCCTGAATGTATCACAATTAGGCCAAACCTTTGGCTAGAATCGTAATGCATATATTTCTTATTACAGTTCATTTAATTCTGCCCATGTTCTTGGTACATCTCACATTTCCTCTACAGATATTTTACAATTAAATTGTCTCTTTACTGGTGGTACAGCGGTAGCGTTGTTGCCTCACAGCAAGAGGTGCTCCCATTCGATTCTCGGCTGGAGTGCCTTCTGTGTGGAGTCTGCATGTCCTCCCCGCGGTCGGGTGGCCTCCTAAAGACATGCGTAAATGGGCGTGCCTTTGCTGAAGGTTGGGCGTCGGGCTGGCAACTCGGCACCATAAAAAAAAATCTACTGCCAATCATTAGCGGACCGGAGTTCCACTGTGGCAACCCCTAACCGGGAAAAGACAAACAACAACAACTAAGTACGTAGCACACCTTGGGCATGCCTACATATTAGCAAGTATTTTGTCTGTACCAACAAAAATAACATATGGTAAATTTATAATTTTTCCATTTTTTTTTACATTCAGTGTCACCTTAGCTTCTCACCATATTCCATAAACAACGCCTGTTTTTATATTCCTTATTTCAGTTTTTAAGTTCGCAGTGATTTTCTGTTGCTACAATACATAAGTTTGCACCTCATGCATCATTTATGAACACTCTTTGCACTTTTTTATTCACATTTATTGCAGTGCAGTAT
The DNA here is from genome assembly GCF_019279795.1 of Protopterus annectens. Lineage (NCBI taxonomy): Eukaryota > Metazoa > Chordata > Ceratodontiformes > Protopteridae > Protopterus > Protopterus annectens. Next base: position 478,577,059 of record NC_056727.1, read on the forward strand.
ACCATCTGCTCTTCCACATCACCTCCTATCAAACAACCTCCTATCTCATACTCAACATGGTTTTTGCCCTCACCATAGCATTACAACCCCCCTTCTAAGTTTTACCAAACACCATAAATCATTACAGAAACCAAAACAAACCTGTTTCTGCTATCTTTCTTGATCTATCTAAGGCCGTTGATACAGCCTCACACCAGAAATTATTGTCAGAGCTAGGCACTTTAAATATCAGGATAAAATACAAACTCTCCCAAGAACAAGTGGTGTAAGAACACAGACAATGAAGATAAAATAAAAATAAATACATCACGCCACGGCAAAGAATAATAAAATCCAAAAACAATTTATTGCAATGTCGGTAAGTGCTTTCACATGGAAATACGTGCTTCATCAGACCTCAAAAACAAACTAAAACACTAAACATATATATTCTCCATATCATCAATCAAATCAATTAAATCATCAGTTTAAAAGAACCTATAAAGATTCTACATCAATTAAGGAGAAACTTCCTGCTGGCCATATATAGGTCTTATGCTTCCAAGTGCAATATATCTATTGAATCACTTAAAGAGAGCATGTCCCTTCAAAATAGGTTTTATGAAAGTCCTACCATTGATGCCTGGATATTTTTCAGCCTGTAGACGGATTATCCAATGGAGCTCACGTTTTTCCGTGTAATTCCTAAAATCCCCACCTCGTATACTAGGTCTAACTATTTCAACAACCCTAAACCCAAATACATGATCAAAACCTCCTTCTAAACAATGTTTAGCTAGCGCATTTCATGAATCATGTCTATTTATCAAATATAAATGTTCCCTAATACGCTCAGCTAGGGACCTATTGGTCTTACCAATATAAAAACAGCCACATACTCTACAGCTAGCCAAATAAACCAAGTCCCTACTCCTACAATTAGCACATGCCCCAAATTCATAAACCTTCTTGGTTACAGGGTGCATAAAATTGTGTGAAACATCTATATTATCACAAAAATTACAGTTCATGCATCTCATTGTTCCTATCTGCATATCATCATCAACCTCGGGTGTATTACATACATCCTTATAGCACAATTGTCTCTTAAGACTCTTCCTGTTTTTAAAAACAAAGTTGGGTTTATCCCCTCTTTATAGGTTCTTTTAAACTGATGTTTTAATTGATTTGATTGATGATATGGAGAATATATATGTTTAGTGTTTTAGGTTTTTTTGAGGTCTGATGAAGCACGTATTTCTGTGTGAAAGCGCTTACCAAAATTGCAATAAATTGTTTTTGGATTTTATTATTCTTTGCCGTGCCATGGGGTATTTACTTTAAATATCAGACATTCTACCCTAACTTGGTTCCATAGTTACCTAACTAAACAGCAATGAGCTGTCGGGTGGAAACAAGAGCTATCATCTCTACTCCCTGTTAATATTGGAGTCCCACAAGCTTCCATATTAGGACCCCTCCTTTTTAACATATTCACTAATCATTTGCATAAATCTACTCCTCTAGCCTCAGTTATTCAATATGCAGATGATTCGACCCTTATATGTAATGGATTCTCTCTTTCACAGCTACAGGATATCACACAACAATTCTTTCTACAAGCTGAATCTTGGCTAAATGACTCTAATCTTATTTTGAACCCAAGCAAAACCAAGCTTATGCTTTTTCTCCCGACCAAATCATCCATACCTCCTATCTCTTTCCACATACATTCCTCTAACAACACACTCATAAATGCCACCTCTCAAACTAAACTACTAGGTGTTATCATTGATAATAAACTGAAATTTGATATTCACATATCTCAATCCATTAAAAAATGTATATCAGACTTGGCTCCCTTTACCACATTAAGCCATTTCTTACTAACCATGCCAGATTAGATATCTCCAAAAGTCACCTCCTATCTACTCTATTCTATGCTTCTCCTGTCTTTACCACTCTTAGCAAAATGGAGTTTCCAAACTTCCCCAACATCTGATTTCTACCGAACTAATTTTTACCCACAACTTAATATACCACTCAGACAGAACCCCTGCCTTACAACAACTTCACCAACCATATGTAACTACTCGTCAACTCTGTTCTATTCACAAAACTCTTTTTACAAGTCTCCAAAAGCAAGGCTGGGGATTCTCTCCATTCCCATCACATTTCTAAAATCTGGAACATTCCCAACACGTTTTAAGCATCACAGACAAAACTCAAATTAAGAAGCACCTAAAAGACTATATAGCAAATGGATCTGCTCCTGTATCAGCCCTGGCTAATCTCCCCTATATGTCTTCTTATCTAACCTTGAATCTACACTTTCATTTCTCATGTATCCCTTTCCACTAACTCCTTTCTCCTCTTTCTCTATACAAAGCTATTTTTCTTTCTTAAATAACTTCTATGTAACAGAAAAAAATTCATGTCTCCATCAACAAATTTTCATGATGTTTATTTCTCATTGTGTACTATTAATTATTATCATATTTGTTATTGCTCTATCTAAGATGCCAATTGTACAGTTGTATTTCTCTTATCACGTCAATGTATTTATTTCTTTATAATAATACCTATGTAAATTGTAATTCTGGAACTTTTCTCCTCAGGCCTCCGCTGAAAATGGGCTCACACCCAGTCAGACTATCCTGGTTAACAAATGTAAAATAAATAATAAATAAATGGTGCCAAACCAGGGATGAATCTCCTGTTGCCCATCCAATTGTCCAAGCTGCACTTGAATTGGCTTGGGAGGAACACTGCCTTGCATGAATGGGGAGCCTGTTCCAGAGACATGGTAGTCTCTGGGATACATACCTGTCTCTCCAGCAGGTACTATTTATATCACAGGCAAGGTTTACATCTTTAGAATGGGTAATTCTGGTGCTGTTTGTTTTGTCAATATGTAGGAGGTCCATCAATGTGGGGTTTGACAATGCCCTGTATATCAGGCATAGATCTCCCCTCAATAGCATGTAGGAGACAGAATACATGGATAGGGCCTTGAGGCAGTCTGCACAGGACATTTTACTTACACCCTGTATTCTTTAAGTGAGGAACCTCTCTGAACATTTCAATTGTTGGATATGTCTGGTTAGGTACATGCCAAAGGAGACAGTGTACTCAATGATAGGTCTGATGAATGCTGAATATAGTGGATCAATGACTTCTTTGGACCTAGATACCATACCTTTGTTTATAAGTTGCACACCATAAAATGATTTCCTCACTACCATAGACACATGATGGTCAAAGGCTAGATTACTGTCTCTGTGTGTCCCCAGGTCCCTGACTACTGGGTCATCTCTGAGGGGTGTGTTGCCAATATGATAGTTACCAGGGATGGATGACTTCTCAAATGATACTATTATGCATTTCTTGGCATTTAGTTTTAGTCCGTAGCTCTGTCACGAGTTGTTTCTGTGTCATCCCTTCTTGGAAAACATTTGTGTCATTGTGGGATTCAATGACAGCTCCTAATTTGCAATCATCTGCAAATTTGGGCAGCCATTGACCACTGACATTGGCCTTGACTTCAGAGAAGTAAATGCCAAAAAGCTGCAGTCCAAGGACCGAACCCTGAGGGATTCCAGTTGTGACTGGCCTCTTTGTAGAGATGGATTCCCATTTCTAACTTCCTGAGTCCTGTCTGTGAGCCACTTCGCTATCCACTGGGTGATATATGGGTTTGTACCTAAACTCTTGAGTTTGTCAACAATGCTCGAGTAAGATATTGTATCAGATACCTTGGCCAGGTCAAGGTAGGCAGTTTGAACCATTTTGCCCTCATCCATTGCTTTGGTGACCTCTTCAAAGAAGTCCACCAGGTAGAGTAGGCATTACCTGCCCTTGGCAAAACCAAACTGGGTTAGGTGCAGTATCTGGAGGTTTACTATATAATTATTGATCATTTTCATGATAATTCTTTCCATGGCTTTCAATATAAGACTAGTGAGACTTATGGATCTGTAGTTTTCAGGATCCGTAGATGGCCCACCTTTGTGCAGAGGGATGACTGTTGCTGTTCTCCATTCATGAGGCACAAAGCCTGTTTGGAGGCTACAGTTAAATAGCAATTCCAGATGACCTGATAGGTCATGTTTCATGCTATGTAGAAGGCATCCTGGGATATTGTCAGGGCCCACTGATGCAGTATTCTTGACCTTAGAGAAAATATTAAGAACCTGTTCCCTAGTGATAGCAGGGGGAGTTATATTTGATGGTACTTCCTCAAGGAAGGTTGAGGGGGAGAGAGAGGGGTAAAGCTAGAGATGAATGTATCAGCTAGTAGGTTTCCTATAATGTCTGGCTCAGTATAGATGGCCGTGGCTCCATTTACAATGAGTTCTGCACACAATTGTGTATTGCCTTTGAGATTGTGGACATAACTAAAGAATATCTTGTGGTTGTCCTTGGCCTGGGAGGTCAAATTTACCTCAAATTTGGCTTTGGTAGACTTTATTTGTCCTCTGAGTTGTTTCTTTAGTTTTAAAGATAAATAAAGACAGCAAATTGCACCCGAAGGAGTAAACTCCACACACCAAGCACAAAATAAAATTGTAACGACAACAGCAAACAGTTCCTTGATGTGTGCGACCATACAAACGGATTCAAAGCACTAGATAGTTCCTTTTGTCATAAAACAGGTTTAATATGTGCACAGGTTAGCGCTTTCACAATAGCTTCTTCAGACCATCAAGCACATCACTAGAACACTCACATTTAAATACTCAATACAATTATGACGTAACTTAATTGTTAAAGGCATATCTTAACCTTAACTCTGTATAAAATACTTAGTAAGTCACATTCTATAAAGAAAAGTAATACATATGTCTTACATTATAAAATACAACATTTAAAACTATGTATTTGAATAAATACATATAGAGCCATTTAGATGTTCATCGAGCTTTTAGTATGGGTTTAAGTGAAGCTTTTTCATTGAGACCATGATTTCTATCCACTCTAAGTTTTAAAATCCATTCTATTTCTCTTTTTTCTGTGTTATTTCTTATATTACCTTGTCTAATAATAGGTTTAATAATGTCTATAGCTGCAAATGTGAGACTACTATTATGCATATTTACATGTTTAGCTAAGCCATTATTTAAATACTGGGTTCTGATGGCATATAAATGTTCTCTAATTCTAATTCTAAAAGCTCTTTTGGTCTTTCCTATGTAGAATGAACTACAGGCTTCACATTGAGCTAAATAGACAATATTTTCTGTATCACATGTAGCATTTATTCTAAAGCTATAACTTTGTCCTGTGTCTGGATGAATAAATTCACTATTTGTGTTAATATATCTGCAGAAATTGCAGTGCCCACAAGGTTTAGTATTACCGAAGCTACTCAATACATCTTTATATGAATGATAACATAATAATCTCTTTAAATTTGGTTTATTTTTAAATCTGAAGTGTGGTTTATCACCAACTATATTTCTGATTTCATTATCACTCATGAGTATTTTCCAGTTATCATTAATAATATTGCATATAACATTATTATCATTAGTGTAAAACATAGGTATTTTAATATTCTTATTTAAAAGTCTTTCAGACTTATGTAAAGCTGTTCTTGTGGAAAAATAGGGTGCTGCTCTATCTTGTCTACGTTCATTTATATCAGAAAGACCTTTATCTATTTCCATCTCTCTATATCCACGATTAGAAAGTCTATCTCTAAAAACATCTATAGCATCATGAAAACCTGTATCTGTGGCATTTAAGCATGATATACGCATGGCTTGTCCTCATGATATTTCTAAAGATGTACTGAAGATGCATGCTTCGTCTATGCAATAAATTATTTCTTTGGCATTGTTTCCTATATACTCCAGTGTTAATATATCTTTCCGTTACTCTTTCTAAATATAAATCTAAATATTCTATGTATACATTGGAATAATTATATGTAAATTTCAAGTAGCTTGTCATATTATTCATTTCTGATATGAAATTTTTCAATTCTGTTGCATTTCCTTTCCATAACAGAAACACATTGTCTACAAATCGTCTATAAAATAAAGCATGTTTCCTATAACTGTCACATTTAAACAAGCATTCTTCCTCCCAATGGGCTAGAACCATATTGGCGTAGCTATTGGCACAAGATGTGCCCATAGCTACGCCATCACACTGAGCATATACACATTTGCCAAAGATAAAAATGTTGTTCTCTAGAGCAACTTCTAAAAATAGACTTATTAAGTCTATTTGCCTTCGATCATAACTACTATGATGGTATAAATATTCTTGAATAAAATCCATACCTATGTTGTTAGGTATCACTGTAAACAATGATTGTATATCAAGGGTTACAAAATTTGTATCTAACTCTATTCCTTCGATGTTACAAAACTCATACAGGTCTACCAGGAATTGTTTGGTGTCTTTAAGAACATGTATATTTTCATTTAAAATTGGACTTAATTTTTTCTCAACATATATGGAGAAAGGTTCAGTGCACCAACCTTTCCCAGAGACTATAGGTCTCATAGGTGGATTCAAACTGTCTTTATGAATCTTGGTAGTCCTTGTATGGCAGGAATTAAAGAAAATTCCACTAATAAAAAGTTACCCAAATCTACAGTGATCTCTTGACTACTAACTAAATCTGATATTAGATTTATAATCTGATTTTTAATTACTTCAACTTTATCAAAATCAATCAATTTATAATGTTTAACATCTCTCAATAGTGTCAACATGGCTTCTTGATATTTATCATGATCCATTATAACTATTGGACCTCCTTTGTCTGCAGGTCTTATCATAATTGTTTTATCATTTTGCAAGTCAGCTAATGCTGTCCTATCTCTAGATGTAAAATTTGTGTTTTTCTTTCTAAATCTGTTACTATTAATTGACTCATAATAATTATGTAGTTCATCCTCTACCAAGTTATAAAACACTTCGGTCACTAGATGACTGTTTGGTATATATATACTTGGTTTCTTATGGTCATTTCTTGTATAGTCAGATACTAAACCAGATTCATAATTCAAGAGTACATTTCTCAAAAACATTTTGATAGCTATCAGAACATCTGTTAGATTATTGTTACAAGTAGGTATAAAATTCAGTCCTTTATTTAGAACATTGATTTCATCTATTGATAGTACTCTTCCTGAGATATTACAGACTAAGTTTTTACTCCGTTGCCACATTCTCTTGATATTTTGGTTCGATTGTCTCTCTAAGGATAATTTTCTCTTGGTTCTGCCTCGACTGACAGAATGGTCCCTTCTCAACCCTCTCTCCACAGATATGGGGAGGGGGAACTGCGGAAAATCCTTAGATTGTCTATCATAGTTAGGAATCTTAGATCTAACTACTTGTGGTTCTGTGTCTAGAGAAAGTTTGTGAACATCATTATTAGTTATACATTGTTCATTGGATATAGTTAGGGATGTATCAGTCAGTCCTTTCATTTTTCCATTGGTCTTGTTTATGGTTTTATTTCTCGTATCCACAATTCCTTTACTCAAATTAGCATTGTTGTTCTCACTAGACACAGTATTTACTGAATTGTCAACATTATCAGTCTCTAATGCAGAAGTAATACCATCTGCATTTAACATCCCTGTATTATTTTCCAGTCTGTCTTCAGGTGTCTGAACAACTGGAGTCTTATTATAATTATTTTCTTGTCCCATAACGCTATTAGACTTAGGCCATAAAAAGACATGGCCTTCTTTAAAGTCTCTACTGTCTCTGCAATTTTAGTTTGTTTTTGCTGTAATATACGTCTTTCATAAATTAATACACTATCAAGTGAAATGCTTAAAGTACGATCCACCATAGCGCTCGGAAAACTATTATATAATGTCTTTTGTTGTTTAAGAATTGATTTTCTAAGTCTTTCTTCTTCAGGTTTAAAAAACTCAATGAGTAAATTAATGTATTTGAAACTTACCTCAAGATTTAAACATTGCCAGCTCGCCAAAAGTTCCGGATATAACTCCCCATATGTGGGCATTTTCAAAACCCTTACACTTCTGGGTACGATATTCCTACTAACACATACTTCAAAGTGTTGTTGTTGTAGTTGTAATCGTTTGAGCTTCATGGAATCACTTTCAAGCTGTTCCATAGCTATTCGTAAATTGTCTATTGAATTCATATCATCTGGCTCCATTGAACCTTCCTGGTTCGGCTCATATAGAAATAAGGGATTGTCATCATTCCTGATGCACGCTATAAATCTCTGTAATGGGCCTTCGCCTCTGCCGTGCGTTCTTATTCACTGATTATCTGTAGATGTAGACCCGATTGGTCTATGTATCTCAGCTGTTATTTCAAACCTCCACTCTGGTTCTGGAGGTCTGTAGTCCAATTCCAAACTGGTAGTAACTTCAATATCTTCCACCATGTCTCCCCCAAGCATAATACAAATGAAAAGAGATAAATAAAGACAGCAAATTGCACCCGAAGGAGTAAACTCCACACACTAAGCACAAAATAAAATTGTAACGACAACAGCAAACAGTTCCTTGATGTGTGCGACCATGCAAACGGATTCAAAGCACTAGATAGTTCCTTTTGTTATAAAACAGGTTTAATATGTGCACAGGTTAGCGCTTTCACTATAGCTTCTTCAGACCATCAAGCACATCACTGGAACACTCACATTTAAATACTCAATACAATTATGACGTAACTTAATTGTTAAAGGCACATCTTAACCTTAACTCTGTATAAAATACTTAGTAAGTCACATTCTATAAAAAAAATTAATAAATATGTCTTACATTATAAAATACAACATTTAAAACTATGTATTTGAATAAACATATATAGAGCCATTTAGATGTTCATTGATCTTTTAGTATGGGTTCAAGTGAAGCTTTTTCATTGAGACCATGATTTCTATCCACTCTAAGTTTTAAAATCCATTCTATTTCTCTTTTTTCTGTGTTATTTCTTATATTACCTTGTCTAATAATAGGTTTAATAATGTCTATAGCTGCAAATGTGAATGTGTGACTACTATTATGCATATTTACATTTAGTATCTGACTATACAAGAAATGACCATAATATATATATATATATATATATATATACCAAACAGTCATCCAGTGACCAAAGTGTTTTATAACTTGGTAGAGGGTGAACTACATAATTATTATGAGTCAATTAATAGTAATAGATTTAGAAAGAAAAACACAAATTTTACATCTAGAGATAGGACAGCATTAGCTGACTTGCAAAATGATAAAACAATTATGATAAGACCTGCGGACAAAGGAGGTCCAATAGTTATAATGGATCATGATAAATATCAAGAAGCCATGTTGACACTATTGAGAGATGTTAAACATTATAAATTGATTGATTTTGATAAAGTTGAAGTAATTAAAAATCAGATTATAAATCTAATATCAGATTTAGTTAGTAGTCAAGACATCACTGTAGATTTGGTTAACTTTTTATTAGTGGAATTTCCTTTA
>NC_056727.1:478591510-478594010 GCF_019279795.1 Protopterus annectens
CACATATGGTATTAAGCAGGTTCAGAGACAGTTATATATGAAGCAAAGTACAAAGGATTAGATAAAATCACTTTAGTTGGCAGATCGAGAAGACTGTCTCCCTGACAACCTCCCTGTGGGAGAAATAAAGATGCTAAAGACACCTTGTTGAAGTTCCAAGTAATTTATTCAGCTAAGTAGGTATATGGATGAGTATTTTTGTCCTGATACATTACATTCAACAGGTCAGTTATTAAGAGTCAGTTACAGACAAGGGTGGAAGGATCTAGAGATGATTGGTGGAAAATCTGGGAGATGGAAAACCAAGGAGCCAATCCCAGAGCTTAGAGATTAGTCCCTTATTTGAATATTCCTGAAAGACCCATGAAGATTTGCCAGCTCAGCAGCCTGTAGAACCTCATTCTTTGTTAAATGTTTTTTTAAAAAACTTTTTATTTTAACAAACAAAACATGGCAACACACCATGAGCTATCTTTATATAGCTATATTTAGGAAAACACTTTCATCTGAGCTTCTTCAGGTCCATCTTATAGAGTGGTTTACACTTTGATTCTTGAAAATGCCTGCTTTTATGAGGCTATCACCAGAATTTATTAGCCAGTTTTGTAAAACATGTAAAATAAGAGGCTATGTCTGCCTTTATGGCCCTCATATTCTATGGAGCTAATTATAAAAGCTTATTACAGAACTTTTCCAGTCTATCTAGTCCTTATCAATACTTGTATCACATGTAATTTGAGACATTGTACCCACTTTTATTGGGCTCATATCTACTGAGCTCTAATATGAAAGACTATTTTTTTTTATTGTACAGCAAAAAGATTACAGTGCCTGCTTATAAGAGGCTCATATACATGATTAATGTGACCAGTCCTCATTCTTCTTCCTGATGAAGACAGACCTTTAATATGCAGGGGAGGAAGTCACTTAGAGATACACTACGTGACTCACATTTTTGAACAATACATACAACCAGAGGAATAGCTTACAGTGGAAATAAGTCACAGTGCTAATTTTTACAGACCTCATGGATATGCAAGAGTACAAGAGTAGGAAGGAAAACGTAAGTAAAGTTTGAGACCCCAAAACCTTTTGTTTAGACTTTCTGTGCTTGTGGAATACAAATCCACCAAGTGGTGAACTGCAGAGTATAAAAATCCTTTAATAAAAATAAGACTCTTAAATCTTCTTTGAGCATAGGAAATTGAGACTATGGTGTAAAGAATACAGCAGTGTGGAGTGGTGCCCTGATATAACAATTTTCACTATACTGCAAATTACATAAATATTGTTAAATCCAGGCCAAGTGACTAGAGTATCTATACCTGGTTGTAGTGGGTAGCTGCAGTGAGATAGAGACTGCTCCTGGTCCTAGAGCATAGTTCTATGGTGCTCCAGTCTAGGGTCTTCACTCTCAAGCTTCTTCTTGAGTCTAGCAGTTAGTGAGGGCTATTCTGTTCAGATTGTTCCTCTCTTCATGTTCCAGGTGGTGATGTCAGTGCAAAAGGAGGCTAGATAGCTCTGTTCCTGGCTAAATAAACAGCTGGAAATAGGGAAGGATCAGGTGGAAGGGCAGTTAACCAATTTCTTCAGAGTGATCTGGTTGCAATCTCTTTGTTTATACGCTGTGTGATATACACGAACGTTCTTATGACAATGGACACATGTTGATGTGTCCTCCTGGTTACTGGCAATGCTGTTCTCCTCCTGTTGGCTGTAGCTTCCATACATAGCCACCTCTGCTGCTGGAATGTCATTTCTGGTGGTGGAAGGCAGGGCCCTTCCATTTCAACTGAATCAGCTGTTCTAGTCCTTCCTCACTACATTCAGCTAGTTCTATTCTTGAGCAAAAAAAAAAAAAAAAACACTTTAACTCTTTGGATGCAGCTGCTGTTGCTGTTTATTGTCTTTATTATTTATTTATTTATTTATTTATTGACATTTGTCTACCAGGAAATCCTTAGTGATAATGGTGTCCATTTTCAGTGGAGTCTAGTGGAGAAAAGCTCCAGTAAAGACTGGAGTAAAGTTTATGCAGCTCTCTGACCGCATTCCTCAAATATGGCACCCAAGATATAGCAGACATATTCATATTCAGTTCATAGGTTCATAGGTAGGTACTAGGCTATCTGCCTGAAGGCATTTATAAGCCTAGCCAGAATGTGTTGGCTTTCACGCTCCCTTAGATTAGTTCCCTGTGCCTCTGTCCAGCAGAGGTACTGAAGTGATCCCCGGGGTAAACTTTCTGTTTCCCATCCACTCGTCAAGGTTTCTCTTGAAGAGTGTTAGCGAGGAGCTCTGCCTAATGTAGACTGGAATCTTGTACCAGAGCATGGGAAGTCTCTGGGACAGGAATCTATCCCTCCAGCACATCCTATTTATTGTTGTGGTGAGGTTTAGATCCCTAGAGCATGTGGCACGAGGGGATAAGGTTTTCTTTAGGTGGAGCATGTCCATCAATTCTGGGTTGGACATGGCCTTGTATGTCAGACAGAGATCA
>NC_056727.1:478599010-478606510 GCF_019279795.1 Protopterus annectens
GTCATGTGACAAATAAAAGTTCATCAATATTTACCTCATTTTTTAAATTGTGATAAGTAGGCCTGGTGTGAGTTAAGGCTGAGGCTACAAGCTAGTAGAATAATCTATTTCCCTTGGAATAGCAAAACTGGGAAAAAAATTTGCACCACCTGTCTCAAGGCTATGCCATGCTAAACGTCCACTGGTCAAGGGCTAATGCCAGCCTTGATTTCTCTGTAACAGACTTTGAGGAAACAGTGGATTGTAACTATTGGTAAAGGTGTCTTACCATGCAACAAAGTCTTATTTAGAATTGTCTATTACTAGTGTTGTTCTGTAACACAATAAAAGCAGTTGAGGAAAAAGGTCAGTTTTGTCAGACGGATAAAGGGTAGGGGAGATTTGAAAACTATGAAAAGATTTCATAAGTTGATCAAAATATCTGTCAGTTGCAAGGAGTGATATGGGATAATACATAAATATTTGACAGATTACTCAAGTCATTATTATGGAAAATATAACAAGATGGAAGCAGTAATGGCTGAAGCCAAACGGTGCAGCAGAGGCAAAACGAAGTGGTTTACAACACTAATTTGTGTGTGATAGAGCAGTAAAAAGTCAATTCTGCCTGCAAAGGAACAGTGGGTGGTCAGTAAAGCTAAAGTGTCCGTATACAAAACAAAACAGCAGGTGGTGACAGGGAAACAGACGCTGTTAATACGAATACAGAAAAGTGGTAAAAGAAGGTCTCATTCCTGATGGACTTCTTGTATTACTAATCACAGGATGGGCACAGTGTTTGAAAATTGTAATAAACAGCTGCATAATGGTAGTCAAACCTCCCATCACAATCTGAGGAGAGACATTCAAAGCAGCAAGTCCTACTGAGTAGGAAGAAATAATGATCCCAGATCCCATGCATAGTCCTACAAATACAATGCCAATCAATGAGCCATTCCTCCTTGCTATTCTAATGCCATTAGTCAATTGAATATAGCTAACCTAATGCCTTAATGAGCACAAAAGACTTTTTGAGATTTACACAGTAAATTGTCTGACTTTTATTTTAGCATAAATAGGCCCCTGACTCATCTTAAAACAAAGACAAAAGGCAGGAAAGAAAGAGAGAGATGGCTTGCAGGTGGTTTATTATTTGACTTGAGGAGAACTCTTCCAGAGCTTTGCAAAGGGAAGGTAAAAAGAGCAGTAATGTGACAGCTGCGGGTTTCTAGGACTATCACATACTTGTAATTTTCTGCATGCAGAGTATAGGTCTCATGATAACATTTTTGGCACAAATATACACATACACACATAAATATATATATATATATATATATATATATATATATATATATATATATATGTGTGTGTGTGTGTGTGTGTGTATGCTTGTGTGAATGTATAATATATATAATTTATGTATTACACACACACACACACACACACACACACACACACACACACACACACACACACACACACAAAGAATGAACACAGCATTTGATATATCTAGGCATTTAATACACTCATCTATTAATTAGCCACCACAACAAATGTATGCAGACCATGTTTCTCCCTCTCTCTCTTAAATAGATCTTCTTCAGTACAGGTATTTTCAGAAATTTACTAGATAATTTGGATATGTGCACTCATGGCTCCTTACCCATGCATGGTTTCTGTTTGTTATATATAGAACCATACCCTTCTGTCAAAACAACAGTCAGTCGATCCCTCAATGATTGACACCTAATTGGTGAATATCAAAACATCAATCCACAAAGGATGGAAAAAAAACACAATGTTTTTGCAGGGGACAAGCCCTCTTGCACCCCCACAACTTCTGCTAATTATAAATACCAACCACAAGATCACAATGCAATGAGGAAAAGGGCATATTCCCTGATCTCCACTGTACCGTGATCTTGTACTTTCAAAGTTGGTGTATTTTGATCAGCTGGTATTTGAGCAGCTGAACCAGCTCTATCAGATGTTGAAGAGTAGTTCTCCTATAGATATATATATATATATATATATATATATATATATATATATATATATGTACAGGTGTGTGTGTGAGTGTGTGTGCATAAGTATGCAACAAAAAGGCAGTGACAGGCACGCAAGCATAAAAATAAGGAATTCCTATTCAACTCCATGTACTGTTAGATTCAGCTAAATAGTGGTAAGCCAACTGAATTTTGCCACTATGGAAAAACTCCCTTGATATAAAATGTATTAAATGCCAAAATACAAATGTGATTCACTTTCCCTAAGTAATCTCATTGTTAGCTTTTCATTTTATTGGTTTTATTTAGTTTTGTTTTGCTATAACACCATTGTACAGTGCCCTCTGGGACATTAATTGTCGCCTTACAGAAAGTGGTTTCTTTAAATGTTTTTAGGGAAATGTTGTCTGGAAAGCTCAATAAGACACAGTAGATGAAAAAATAAGGCATGATACCTACTGAAAAAAAGCAAGCATACATTGAAAGACGATAGAGTTAAAGAGCTGGTTGTCGAATAGGGGTTATTACAATGACTTTCTTCTGATCACCATATTTGGCACATGACTTCAAATGCAGACCAAAGGACAGTGTCAGACTGACACTAGAACTGTAACAGCAATCTTTGTAGCAGCGAGAACATAAGGAGTTTTTTTTTGTGTTCCTTAGCAATATATTGCAGAAGTTAAATCTGAGACTGTAAAGTATAAAATATGATTTTTTATCAAAAATGGAGAGAGTAATATAATAGCCTTCAGAAAAAAGAAGACTCTGACTAATCTTTTAAAAATGAGTATTATCCAGAACCAGTGGTGCACAGTGGGATTCTCACCATGATTCTGGAAGAACTTCATGCTGAACTAGTCACGCACTATGGGGGGGATTCGCTAATCCTCCTTGTAAGACTAAATAAGTCTTACACGGAAACGGCCATGTAAGAGTATGACGTCAGCGTGTCATGCATATGCATGAGGGCGCACTGACTCAACTGGAAGGCTAACACGGAGCGTGTAAGACTGCAGGGGGCATGTCGGACTGCCGAGCAGTCCAAATATCCACGCCCCTGCAACTATATAAATATGAAAATGACAAGTGCAATGAGTAAGTCCGCTGAAATGTACACATAGCAAACACTACACATCCCCACATACTAAACCCCTTTGTAACTGTAAAATGTAAACTTTTTATTTTTTTTTTTTATAATGCCCGATATAGCTGCCCGTATTTGCATGTGTTTGCGTGGGTGTGCCCATTGCTAAGCTACAGTTAGCAATTTCGACATCGAAGAGCATAATAAGAAATGTTTATGCAAATTAAGCCAAATAGCAATAGCGTAGTGATAGAGCCTTCACACAAAGAGGAGGCATTTCCGGTTCTAGTCCCACCACTCCCCTTTCTATTTTATGTTTTAAATTAGTATATAAAACAATTCCTGACATATATGAATGAAATTTTAGTAAAAAGCATTGAAATGGCCAATGTATTAGTGAACAAAATGTATATACATAAATATAAGAAGGTGAGCAGCATTAAGGATATTGACATATAATTGCCCATAGCTAAGCAGCGTTGTACCCAGCGCAATATAGTTGCCCATAGCTAAGCAGTGCTTTACTTGGCGCAATATAGTTGCCCATAGCTAAGCAGCGCTTTACCTAGCGCAATATAGTTGCCCATAGCTAAGCAGCGCTTTACCTAGCACAACATAGTTGCCCATAGCTAAGCAGCACTTTACCTAGGCAATAGGTTTGCTCGGACCTGCACACTGCGCTAGCCAGCGCACCATCGAGCAACGTCGGGCAACGTGGAGCAACGTAGAGCAAAGTTGAGCAAAGTTGCCTAAACACAGCCACACCCCCTAGCCTGTCTGGACAGTAGTAAAATAAAAAGCAATGACAAGGCTCGAACCCAGGACACTGTGCACCATAATCAAAGTACTGAACCACTAAGCCATGACAGCTTAGCATAAACATGCACTGTTAACATACATATACTTATAAATGGAAGTTTAACCATTGCTAAGCAGGTTTGCTGTTAGCTGAGAATTTTCAAAAATGGCCAATCACAAATAAGTGCTGGAAATGAGGCATATTTAAGCTCTATAGGTGGGAATACACTCCATAACTGGTTGTTGCTCCCATCTGCAGTCAGAATGGCCGGTGCTGGAGAGGGTACTCGCTTTCGAGCGCAACGGTGGGGCATTGAGGAGTCAAAATACATGGTTTGGCTCCTTGTCCACCATAATGAGTCAAGACTCCTGCAGGACCAGTTTCAAGGGACGGAGTACAAAGCGGAGGCTTGGAACCGGTTAGCCCATGATTTTACCAGTGCCACAGGCATCCCTGGGACTGGTGAGCAGGTCCGTCACCACCATGCAGACCTGAAGAGACAGAATCAGGACCAACTGAACCGATGGATACAGGAGGCCTGTGACATGCAAGATGCCCCACTACTGAGTAGGTAGCCATGGAATGAAGTATGTAAGAAATGCTATTGTAGTCTATATAATGGATAGGTATGTTTTAATATCCCCTCATTTACTTCACAGCTGCAGGTGTCCGTGCTGCGAATTGGCAAGCCTATGCAGATAGGCTGCTAAGGCTGCACCACCAGGCAGGTTAGTAATTATTCTGCATGTATTACTATATAAAATAAGTGAGAGAGCCTGAAAAAGAGTGTTTTAACCCATTAATAAAGGTATAATAAGTCTTGAATAAAGTCTCTGCATGTATTGTAATATAAAATAAGTGAGAGAGTGTGAAAAAGTGTTGTAACCCATTAATAAAGGTATAATAAGTCTGGAATAAAAGTATTCTGCATGCACCAAAATATGAAATGAATGAGAGAGCCACTACAAAAGTGTGTAATGTAATTAATAAAGGTATAATTCCTGAACTGTGTCCGTGTCACTTTCTTTGATATGTTGTTGTACCCTTGCATTATGGAAATAGTACAGTTGTATTAAGAGCTGTCAATCCACACTTGTGTAGGTCCATATAAAGTGGCTGAAGGGAATGCCAGTAGCTCTTAAGCATATATACAGTCCTCAACTGTTGGTTCATGGCTAGCATGTACAGGTTAATCTGGCACATGAGTAGCTTGTGATTGTGTTCCCCACAAATGTCAGTGTGCTGCTAGAAATGAAGGGGTCTGTGTAAATGTAGCTGATAATGTCACCTGAAGACAGCCAGATATGTAGATATATGAATATAAATGAAATATATAAATACGTAGCAGTAACATCTGCATCTTGAACAGTTTGTATGTCAGATACAGGTCAAGTATATAAACAACTATCAAAACCCATTTCACAATTTAATGGACACTGCCTAGTGTAATAATACATGTAGGGGATATATACCTGCAGTCAGTAGGAATGTAGAGTCAAGTTATAAGTATATATAAGTTGTTAATGGGGTGATCTTTTTACACCCTACTTTATGGTCATAAATAATGCCATTCTACACCTAAATGGGTATGTATAATCTGAAAAACTTTGTTGGGACATATGTCCTATTGATTTATAAATATCTGCATGCACTTTGATGTATGTGCCCTGTTCACATACCACAATCTTGGTGGCCTGTTGCCACCAATCAACCCTGCATGCTGTCGGAATGTCTACTGTTGTTCTAAATATGCATGTGTTACGCTTACTGTTCAACTGTTGGAATTCTTGTGTGTTGGGTTAATGGGAATACTACTGCATGCTGTTACAACTAATTTGGAATGCTGTTGTCTGTTACTAACCCATATTGTCATTAAATCCCACTAAACATAGAACGTATGGGAAGGCCAGTCCCAGTGGACCCTCCTCTCCCACCTCAGCTGGTTATGGCACCTGGCACCAGCATGTCCGGTGCCTAGCCCGGGACCTCATCCTCCGGTGGCCCTGTGCCACCTTCAGGTGGAAGCACTGCAGGGGATGGGGCTCATCCCCCCATACAAGCGTGGCCAGAGGAGGACCACCTATCACCCTCCAAACAGTCCGGGCTGTGGTGCATAGGGAGATCAAGCGTTCAGTCACTGATCCTCTATGCCAGCTCGAGGCAAGAGTGTCGCGACTCACGGGTGATCCTGCCCCTCCTACGCAGCCCCCAGCACAGCCACCCTCCAGGCTGTGAAGGTGCAGTGGTGACTGCCCATGGGTGGGGATGTCAGTTCCACTGTTGCCATCTGTGGGCTCATGGACTTGCGATTTCCAAACACCCTTCTACGTCAATGGTGTTCACCCACCCCATGTGTCATATTCCGCCCCTGTATGCATCTTGTTTGTCTTGTCTGTTTACCTCCCCAACCTACCTCCCCAAATATACCTACTTCCCCTACCCCACATACCACTCTCACCTGAAAATAAAATGGGCAATCTGCTCCCACCAAAAAATTACGCCCCATACATAGCTGCCCATTATTCACACATGTCCACTGGACACATAAACCAAAATTTAATTGGCAGTACAACATACTTTGTTGTCCTCACCCCTCTCTCAGGGGTGGAAGGTTTCAAAATTCCATCCAAATTATTGGTATATGCACAGCTGTTGCTGTTAAAGAAATGGGCAGCTATGGACCTTCCCTACACCCGTCCTGCACATCCCGAGTTGTTTTCCCTACTGTCTTTCCCTCTTTGTGCCCCTTTTTCACCACTTTCCTATCTCCCCATTTTCTTTTCTTTCAAAGAAATGAGCATGGGGGTTGGTGGGAGTAAGCACTTTTAAGCAGTAGTTAGCGGGTTTGTGTGAGTGTACGCTTGTGTGCGCTTAGCTAAGTATTGCTAAGCATCGCGCAAACCCACGCAAACCCGCTTACAACTGCTTAAAAGTGCCTTAGTCACTCTGCATGGCAGGGCCCTTTTTCTGCTGAGCAGCAAAATAAAACACTTCTGCCAGTCTCGAACCCCGGACCTTGGACACACTGCACTGCATGAAGTACCACTAAGCCACAGTAGACATACAACAAGTTGGTGCTGTAATAAATATATCATGCATTACAATGAGTGAATGTAAAGGGAAAATAGGAATGCCATAACACAAATCTTGTTATGTGGATCTTTACCAGCAGTTGTTGTGGAATTGCATGACATGACTGTGAAAAGAGAACCAGCCATTCCAGCAGGAAATAATGTTACAGTAGCACTTTACAAACCCCAGACAGTATCAGAGCAGGATAAACACTGGTATATTTGAATAGGGCAGAAGCCATACTTCCCAACTGTGACTGCTTGTAAGAGATGTCCCTGATTCGTAAACAAATGTTAGCTGTGTCCCTCTGAATCCCTCTGAAAAGTACTGACGTTAGGCAGAAAAGTGGGGAATTACATTTAATGAATAATGTCAATAAGTAAGAGTAGACACTGCTTGCATGTCAGAAAAGGTGTATTAATACATATGCTCTGATTTTCTCACAGTCTCAACTTAATGTCTGTAATATATTACAGGTGTAGCTCACTTATAGGTACCTTTCCCTGAGGCTGTTCAAACATATACCTGAGTGTATCAGAGGCCTGGCAGAGGCA